>NC_066583.1:35804382-35981882 GCF_024323335.1 Lathyrus oleraceus | reverse complement strand
TCTCGCCATCACCGTGTAGTTCAGTGTGTCAGCTTTTCAACACTTTGAACGACATCTAAATCGGACTTATGGAATGAAAGTTATGACCAAAATTGTCGAAATATGTAAACTAATTCGAAAATAGTTTTTTCTCAAAATTATAATATGCAATAGCAATCAGGGTGCAATCGATTGTCACTGAAAGATTTTCCAAAATTTTACAATGTGCAATCGATTGCACTGAAGGATTTTCCAAAAATTGCACTAGTGCAATCGATTCTAATCTGGGTGCAATCGATTGTAGCTGAAGAATTTACTAAAACATAGTTTTCTCTGTTACGATTGCAATACGAGTTCTAACCTTTCAAACCTTATACCAGTCCCAAAATAATCCCTCCCAAAAATCTCAAAATCACATTTTAATGGATTAAACATAATTAAATCAACACAACTACAATTTTTCCTCATGATTCCATCATCCAAAACTATACCCTAAAATACCAAATTTTCATCAAAACTCAATAACACACCAATGTAACAACAACACATCATATCAATTTAATTCAATTATATGAAAATAGAATTATCGGCATACAATTCATCAAAAATCATTCAATCTTCAACAACATCCATCAAGGTTCATCAAAATTCATCAAAACATCAATTTAAGAGCAAACCTATTGGAGGTTAAGCAAATGTCTATATCCTTTCATGATTTAGCACTCATAGATGAATAATTTCTCTCCCTTTACCTGATTATTCCAAAGAAGATGAATGAATCTATGAACTTTTTCTCCTTCCTCTTTCCCTAACTTTTATTTTCTCTCTTCCATGTTTTTCATGTAATATTGAAAACTGACTTTTTCTCCACTTCCCTCCTATTTCTAATAACCTTATTCCTCCTAATTATGTTTTCTCTATATTATCCTCAACTTAACCTTGTAATTACCATCTTGCCCTTAAAGTCTATACACACTCCCTTTTTTCTCATTATTTTATTATTCAAATATCATTTACTCAATTAATTAAATAAACTCCTATTATTTAATTACTAAGATAAATATAAATAATTCTAACTTATTCTAACTAACCTATACACCCCACATATTACAATCAAATAAAATACACCAATTCATAATTAATTCATGGATAAATCGACTAAATGACTAAATTGAAAATGGGGTGTTTCAGTGACACGATTTGAATCACCACAACTACAATTTTATGTTATTTTGTTTAAAAAATGGCATGTCCTCTTAATTTCTATTTTTAAATAAAAATTAAACACTTTTCACCATGATCCATATAAACAATTGTAGTTAAATATTATGATATTTCACCACCGTTATATTTATCAATTATGGTAATATATGTTACCTATAAAAGCTAACTCATATCAGTTCATAACAAATTACACTCAAAGAAAACCCTAACTTCTCTCGTATTATCCCAAATATCTCAAAACTCTAACACACCTTCTCCAACTATTATGAATCAAGGAAAGGTTTCACGAATCTTTATAAGACAAAACAAGTAGCTTATTTTTTTATCTTCATTCTCCATGAATATTTTCAATGTAAGATACGTTCGTGAAATATTTTATGAGTTGATGATGTTATTGCTTAAAATATTTGTCTTATTTTTCTTGTCTTTCTTGATTAAGATGTTGGTGTAAGCCCTAGAGGCCAATACTTTTGGTACTTGTATCGAATTATTTATTAATAATAAAAAGGCTTTTTCTTTATTATGTTTGTTTAATAAAGTCCCTAGAATAGTTAGTTCGTTTAATGTATCAAGTATGACTTAATCATGAGATCACATTAAACATAAGGATACTATTCTTAAAGTATCCGTAGTCAAGCTTTATTGTGAAGTGGGATAACATTAAAGCATGAAGACTATTATGTTTATAGACTGATGATCACATCTCATGGATCATGGATAAAGAGTTATCAAGTCTTAAACATAGGTATGAATATTAAGAGTAATATTTATACTGGATTGACCCGCTATGAGAATACTATATAGAATGTTATGCAAAGTGTCATAAGTTATTCTCATGGTGATAATGATGTATACCACCCTTCGACCTGAAACCACTATGGACCCTAGATGTAGAGTCGAGTGCCTTATTGCTGATCAAACGTTGTCCGTAATTGGATGACCATAAAGACAATTGATGGGTACTCCATGATGCATGCTAACGGACATGAGTGACCTAGATAGAATTTGCCCATCCTGCGTAACAGGATAAATGTCTATGGGCCGAATATTGAACTGGACAAGGATGACACGGTCTATGCCTTGTGTTCAATATAGACATAAGGGCAAAATGATAATTATACACATAATTATTATCACAGAAGGATTTGTCAGATCACATGACATTTTCGTATCTTGGGTAGCAGTGATGTGTTGCTAGATACCGCTCACTGTTTATTATGTTAAATACGTGATTTAATATAATTGCCAATGTCGCGAAAACCTATAGGGTCACACACAAAGGACGGATTGATGAGAGATAGAGTAATTAAGGAATGTCGTAATGTACGGTGCCCTTAAGTGAATTATAGAACATCGTAAGGTACGGTATACTTAAGTAGAATACGAAATATGGTAAGGTACCACGCGCTTAAGTGATTTTGGCATATTATAAGATATGGGCCATATACACTTGAGTGGGCTTTTTAGCTTGCAGCCCACACAAGTGGTTCTATAAATAGAACCCTTGTGTAGAAGCATTGGCACACTTGCAATTTTGTTTCTCTCTCTCTCTCACACTCAAAGCCTTCATTCGTAGCAGCTAGCACTGAGATTGAAGGAATCTGTTCGTGTGGACTGAGTAGAGGCGTTGTCATCATTCAACGTTCGTGATCGCTCCGTAGATCTGTGCAAAGGTTGCAATCGCCACAAGAGGTAACGATTCTATCACTGATCATGCCCATTCGTAAGGATCATTAAAGGAGAAATTTTAAATTCCGCTGCGTTTTGGATCGACATTCTCCTTCACAAGATGTACTTGAAACATAGGTTTAGTGTTTTCTTGTCTTGTTTTTATTAGGTTTATTGATATTTTTTACAGAGAAACGGTCTTATTTTGTTAAGGTAATTTGTTGTTTGTGTTAAGGTAAGTTGTTATTTTTGTTGATAAATTATTGTTGTTTGTGTTATTTTAGATGTTTTTTATTAGATTTGTTGATGTTTTTGTGGAGGTATGTTGTTGTTTTGTTAAAGTAATTTGTTTTTTATGTTAAGGTAAGTTGTTGTTTTTTTTATAAATGTTGTTGTTTGTGTTATTGTAGATATTTTTTATTAGATTTGTTGATGTTTTTGTCGATGTACATTATTGTTTTGTTAAGGTAATTTGTTGTTTATGTTAAGGTATTATTGTTTTTGTCGATAAATGGTATTGTTTGTGTTATTATAAATGTTTTTTAGCAGGTTTGTTGATGTTCTCGTGGAGGTATGTTGTTGTTTTGTTAAGGTAATTTGTTGTTTATGTTAAGGTAAGTTGTTATTTTTGTTGATAAATATTGTTGTTTGTGTTATTGTAAATATTTTTTATTAGGTTTGTTGATGTTTTTGTGGAGGTACGTTGTTGTTTTGTTAAGGTAATTTGTTGTTTATGTTAATATAAGTTATTATTTTTGTTGATAAATGTTGTTGGTTGTGATATCTTAAACGTTTTTGTTGAAGTATGTTGATGTTTTTGTGGAGGTATGTTGTTGTTTTGTGAAAGTGATTTGTTGTTTATGTTAAGGTAAGTTGTTGGTTTGTTGATAAATGTTGTTGTTTGTGTTAACTTATACGTTTTTGTTGAAGTATGTTGATGTTTTTATTGATAGATTTTATTTTTTATTTTACTGTTAATGTTAATGTTATTCCTTGTACATTGTAGCTTTAATTTTGTTCAGCCAACATGTCCTTGAAGATGAGTTTATAATATTGTATATGGTTTGAGTGTTTTACCAACCTTTCATTAACTATACAACTTTTAGAATTGAATTAGAAAATAATAATATGATATATTAAGTTATATTAGAAAACAAATTAGACTTATCAATATATATGCCTAACTAAATTCCAATATTATGTTGATAAATGGTTTTGTCTCCTTGTTTGAGTGAGATCAGCATGCCATTAATGAAATTGATTGTCTTGTCTGGGTGCTTAAAATCCATAGACTGTTATCTGATTTATGTTGAGTCAGTGAAGCCCAATCGTTTAGTGCGTAACAAAGAAAATAACACAAGTAACTATTAACTCAGTTCAGTGCAAAGTCACATGCATCATGATGACATCACCCTAAGGAAAGGAAATTCACTCATAGTAGTCAATAATACATTATGGTCTCATCAGAACTCTCTCAGATCAGTGTTTTTTCCTAATACTACCTGTGAACTACGATCTAGGCTCCCCCTGAATCTGAGAGCCCTCTCACTTTCTACTCAAAATATTTTCCAAACTGTTTGTATAAATACAAAAGTATATGAAGTGATGATTCACAATTGCAACACAAGTAATATATTCTCCTAACTTAGAAAGATAGCATAAGATTAAAGTATTACAACACAAGACACAAAGACTCAATAGCAAATAAAAATGCCAAGCTACACAATGCAAGGTATGATTTTTCTAATACGGAGAAAGATTCCTCAAATAGCAACAATTTCCCAACATAAACTCCTAGTAGGGTTTTGGCATGAACGCGACTGGATCCCAAAAAGCACACAAAATATCAATCTTCATAATGTTGATTATGAATCTTGATTAAAATAAATCTAAGTAAAATTGAATCTGGTATGAATAAGAATTTCAATCTTGCTAAAAAATAATTCATAGTAACACTACGCCAAAAACTGGAATAGACAGCGCACCTTAGAGGGCGCTTTATTACAAAAGCGCACTCTAAAGTGAAGAGAAAAAATAAGGAGCGAACAACTGGAATAGACATCGCACTTTAGAGGGCGCTTTTGTAACAAAGCGCCTTCTAAAGTGAAGCGAAAAAATAATGAGGAAATGGAGGGACACCAATAGAGGGCGCGTTTATGAAAGCGCCCTCTAAGGGTACCCTTAGAGGGCACTTTTAAAAAAGCGCTCTCTAAGTCCATGTACATTTCCAGTTTATAAGGCGCTTTTGGAAAGCCTTAGAGGGCGCTTAAGCGCCCTCTTAGGCCCCCTTTAGAGGGCGCTTTTTTTACACAAGCGCCCTCTAAGGTCCCCTTTAGTAAACATTAAAATTATAACATATACTGTGTCTCTTTATTTTCCCTCGCTATATGCTATTTCGTTTATGTAACTGGGTTTTCTCTCTACTGCGATTACTCTCTACTGCGATTACTCTCGTCCTCCGTTCGTTCTCCCTCCCTCACCGTCGTCGTCGTCGTCGCCTTTTTCTGTTGCTGTGTTCACGTTCACTGAGTTATCTGCGTCCACCGTCGCTGTTCACTTTCTTCTCCATCGTTACCTTCACCTTGAAGGTATTTCTCTCAATAGTTTGTATTTTCAGGTGTTTGATTAGGGCATTTTCTAAACTGAGTTTTACATTTTGTGCATTATGTTGATTAATGTTGTTTAGGGCAAACGAGCACTATATGGTGTTCATGAGCACCTTGTTGAAAATCATTTTTTGTTATTTTTTTGTGTATGGTTTTGATCACTGAATGTTGTATGTTGTATGTTGTATGGTTATGTAAGGTTTTTTATTTCTGATTGAAAACTGATGTCATTTGGAGTGTGTTTGAGCTTGTGCTTGGAAGTTTGATGATTATGGATGCAAGTTTGTTCATGTTCCAAACACCATAAGTTTGCATTGGTCTTTTGTATGCAGTAGGTGTGTGTGAGTCTGTATTCAATAATGATGAGAAAAAAAAGAGTTTAGATTGTTGTAACATGAGAGAAATGGAAGGTATATGAATGTGTTTTTTGTGTAGCTTCACGAATATGGTCATTGTCTTACTTGGGTCTTATTGAATCATTTCTATATTACAGATAAAATGGCTAGTAACCAAGACGATACCCATGACGCGAGTGAATCACGTAACAATGTTGAAAATGAAATCAAACGAGGATTGATTGTTATGAAGTCAATCATTCGTGCAAGAGACAAGGGTGAAAAATTTGAAGTACATTGGAGTGCTGAAGACCAACTAATTGAGCCTAACGGTTCAATGTTGGCAAGTTACATTGGTTTCCTTGTTCAAAAACATATTCCGATTACATGTGATAATTGGAGAAGTCCGGAATTGAAGGTTGGCAAAGAAAAAATATGGTTCGAGATACAGGTACTTACCATATATTGTTATATGTTTTTTTGTTGACTATTTGTTGACCATATATTGTTATAATATTACTTATAATAACACACTCCATGTGTATGTTTTTTAGAGATCCTTTCACATCGATGAAAGCCGGCAAAAATATTGTATTCAATTGGCCGGAAAAAGACTCTGAGGATTTCGATCCTTTTTGTCCAACAAATTTCTCAAGGATGAGGAAGGAAAATTTGTTGAAGCAGAACGGCCAATGAAGTATGTGGAGATTATTTCAGCCGAAGAATGAGATAACTTTGTCGCCAAACGAAGAAACGAAAAATTCCATGTAATGTCTATTAATTATGGTATTATACAATTGTTAAGTTACTTGGTTCTGATATGCCTTAAACTTTTTTATCCAGGAAGTAAGCGACAAAAATCGGAAAAGGGCATCAAAACCTGCGTATCCGTACAAAAAAGGGCGTACGGGATATGCACGGTTACAACAAAGAATTGTGAGTATATTCAAATGCTATGAGCTTATACATTGTCACAATATGTTATAATTGATGATCTTATAATCTTATTCAATGTGTAGCTAGCCGAGGAGAAAAGTGACGCAACATCTCTTCCGGAGCACGTATTGTGGAAGGCTGCTCGGGTTGGGAAGGATGGGGCTGTCGTTGAAGCGGTTCAAAATGTTTATGACGAATGTGTAAGTATATATAACATTATTTCTTTAATTATATCGAAAATTTTATTAGACATATAATTCATTTTTAATCTCCTCTAATAATATTTCAGGAGACTTTATCCCAAACCTTACCTTCAACCGAGGTCCAGGATTGCAGGAGCCTACTTAGTCGAGTACTAAATGTTCCTGAGTATTCCGGTCGTGTGAGGGGTAAGGGTTTTGGTGTGACTCCGTCGTCATTTTATAAAAAACCAAAAACAAAAAATCCTACCAACAAAGAGGTGATGGAGACCTTGGCGGAGTTAAGGGCACAAGTACTCAAACTGCAAAAGGAGAATGCAAGGTATAAAGAGGAAAGACGCGGTTCCGAGGCAAAAGATACTAGTGACCGAGCTAGTATCAATTGTCAACCGAAATTTCCCGAGGTAATTATATATGTTATTATGAAATTAAAATAGCACTTTTTTACTTGACATATATACACGTTAACAATAACATATTTATTATTGGTTTAGGGCATTACACCTTGTCAGCTGTATCTATCGTCACCAACTTATCGCATAGTTGGCAAGGGAAAAGTGCACAACACTTCGGGTGAATTACTTCACCATAATCCCCTCCCGGTGGGATATATGAAAGTTTCGGTTGACCTTGTATTAGATACGGATGCGCTTCTACCATTACCTGACGTTGTTTCAGAGACAACGTTGATGCGAGATGCAGTCGGATCCTTTGTTGGATGGCCGTCAAATCTAATTTTCCCAGATGCCGAGGTATATATGTTCTAAATGATTATGAATATTTAGTATTCACATTTCAATTCAGCTACAATTATGATATTTAATCAATCCTTATTACATGGTAATGTTAGACTCCTACAAGACCCACACATAAAGCTGGTAAAGGGATTTCAAGACGCATCGAGTCGGTTGCATCTCAAAAAGAGGTACAAATATATATACCCATTGAATTATATACGCAACGATTCTGTTGCATCACAAAAAGTCATGATTTAATTTATATGAATTTTTAGGTTCCCGGTCGAATGTTGAAAAAAGCTGGTAAGGATATTCCAACGAAGTCCGGGACAAAAACAAATCCTAAATCTCAAAAAGAGGTACAAATATATATACCCATTGAATTATATACACAACGATTCTGTTGCATCACAAAAAGTCATGATTTAATTTATATGAATTTTTAGGTTCCCGGTCGAATGTTGAAAAAAGCTGGTAAGGATATTCCAACGAAGTCCGGGACAAAAACAAATCTTAAATCTCAAAAAGAGGTACAAATATATATACCCATTGAATTATATACAGAACGATTCTGTTGCATCACAAAAAGTCATGATTTAATTTATATTTTTAGGTTCCCGGTCAAATGTTGGACAAAGCTAGTAAGGAAATTCCAACGACGTCCGGGACAAAATCTAAAATTATGATGCGTCTTGAGAAAATGGTGGAAGAGTCAGATATTATGCACGGAGCCATCCGTAGTGTAGATATGGATGAAGGTGTTTTCGGAATTGCTCATTCCGAATTAATTGCAAAGGAGGACATGCAACAACTTTTTGAACACGAAGAATTGGGCATCGCTGTCATTCATACATACATATGGTACTCCGATCAATCTATTATTTACTTAGCTGAACAATTTATTTACACATTTCAATGAGTAGTCTAATGTTTATTATGTTTCTATTTAAGGTATATGTATGACACATTGATGCGGGGAACTGAATTGTGTAACCGATTCAATTTTATTGCTGCTTCCCGTATCAACACAACGTTTATAACAAAAAATCCAACATCCGTAATGAATGAACTAGTCGATAGATTCATGGTGGCCGGCGATAATACTACACCCAGTTTGTATTTTTTACCGTTTAATTCTGGCAACGAGTTAGATTTTCTTTCTAATAATTTCATTCTAATCTATGTATATCTTTTACGTAGAAAATTTTCATGCATCTAAATTTTTGTTTTATTTTACAGTGGTCACTGGGTGTTGGTTGCTATGGATCTTTCGAGACTAATGGTGTATTATCTCGATTCGTTACCGGGTGATTGGAGTAAATATCCGAGTATGAAGAAGACGGTTGACGCGTAAGTGAAATTCCCCTAAATATTCGTGTGTATTTGTATATTTAATTATGTCTGTCAGATTGATCTCAATATACGTTTTTATTTTGTTAGGGCAATACTAAAATTTAGATCGAAAAAGAATTATCTTAATAGGAAAGACAATACCTGGGTCAGAGTTCAGGTATATATTAAGTTTCTTTTTTTTGCTTATAATAGTGTTTGTAAGAAATTAACTATATATATATATATATATATATATATATATATATATATATATATATATATATATATATATTATATATATATATATATATATATATATATATATATATAATATATATATATATATATATATATATATATATATATATATATATATATATATATATATATATATATATATATATATATATATATATATATATATATATATATATATATTGTTTGTTTTTCTGTGTAGTGTCCTCAGCAAAACAATTCGATCGATTGCGGATTTTTTGTATTGAGATTTATGAGAGATATCATTGCGTTGAATCGTATAGACATCCCAAAAATGGTATGGAATAATAACTTAGGGTTTATTTTAATATTATCGGATATTTCATCTAATTTGTTACTAAATTATGAATATGTTTTATTCTCTTAATTGTAGTACTTTGACGAATACAAATCTTACTCAAGAGCTCATTTGGATGAAATGAAGGATGAATTATGTCAATTCATTATTGATCATAGAATCATATAGGTTGTAGTTGTTGTACATATATGTATGGAATGTTGTTGTACATGCATGAATATCAATATATTAATGTTGTATATATGGAGGATTAATGTTGTATATAAATGGATTCATGTTGTATATATCAATGGATTAATGGTGTATAACATTGGATTAAAGGATGAAATCAATACGAATTTTACACTTTTGCAGCATGCGAACAGGTTCCCAATTAAATACCCACTGTTTTTCAAACAATTTTTTTAAAATAACTAACACTTTAGAGGGCGCTTTCTGTAGGAAGCGCCCTCTAAACACTTTACATTGACAACTTTAGAGGGCGCTTTGTCCAGAAAGCGCCCTCTAAGGTGGCCCTTTATGGACCACTCCAGAGGGCGCTTTTTTCTGAAAGCGCACTATAATGTGGCCCTTAAAGGGCCACTTTAGAGAGCGCTTTCTCCAGGAAAACAAAGCGTTGTCTTTACCTATGTCAGCGCCACTTTAGAGGGCGCTTAAAAGCGCTGTTATAGGCCAAAATAAGCGCCCTCTTTTCCCTTATTTGGCGTAGTGTAAATATTTTCTAAATGGGTACGCACTTCAAAATTAGATCTTTGATAAAAGAGAAAAGGAAATAAATCCTAAAAGTGCAAAATTAAATCTATTAAGTCGTGTGTGCCAAGTAACCGGTTCAAGATAACATGTCTCGTATAATGTTAGAACATCTTACATTACATATTATTTACAAATTTTTTACCACGAAGCACCCAAGACAGAATGTTTTGCAATAATGTTAGAACATCTTGCTTAACATGTAATCTACAAATTTTTGACAATCACATGTAATAAAAAAACTCCCCCTTTTGTCATTTTTTAGGAAAATTAACAACATGTAAGATTTTATGCACATCCTTACAACGATCTTTCATATTAGATCTCATCTTCAAAGAACACGTACAAAAGACTCATATAACATGTTTGGCAGCATACATCAAATCACAATGGAGCAACAACAATGAACATGCTGGTTAGAGATCATAGATGATATGAAATAAAACATAATTCATAACATAGAATAATTAAAGGAATGCGAATGTGATTACTCAACTTATTTGCCTCAAAAGGGACAAAGGGATGAGACTTGTCAGACCCTTAAGGGCATACAAAATGTGGAATTGAATATATGGCCCACAAAGGGGCAATAAGCATCACCAGAGATAAGGAAAACCAAACTATATATGGGCAATAAGAAGTAGCAGGGAACATGAAATCCAACACACACATGGGCAACAGAACAAAACGAATTATCTGACCATACATATGGCATACATTAATATATCATCAATAGAACAAAACAAACATTCTCTGGAAAATTTCAGTAAAATCATTAGGAGGAATGAGTAGTGCCACCACTATAGTCAATCTCATACTCAACCTTTGCTTCACCATCACCACTTTCTAGGTCTTCATCCATACCTAATATTCTAACATTTTTCATAGCATCTTGCACTACAGCCTAAGAAGAATATGCACCAGCATCCTTTGGATTCAACATTTGAATAAGCCTTTCGACCACACCTTTTTTGGTAGTGGAAGTAGAAATTATTTCATGTAATATCGTAGATTATTGCATAAAAAGTTTAAGTAGATGGTTTCAAATAGGCTCATACATGGGTGGGACATCAAGAACATTTACACCAGCAGCCAGATCAGACTCGTCAAAATGTAGAATATTTGGAAGAACAATGTTTGAGACATGTTTCAAGGAAAATAATTTACAACTAAAATTCAACAGACTAGGATGAACACCAATCTCATCTTCATCAAACACATTGTCATGTTTTATATTAATCAAAATACTATAGATAAAGGAAGGAAAACCAATTGGAAGTTAAATAACATTAGACTTAGCATGCTTTACCACTTGCTCAAACACATAATTCCAAAAATCAAATCCATCCCTAGTTCTTATTTAACATAGCAAACTAGCAAGGCTATGGGTAATACCTAAACCATGATTTGAGGGTCCCATTTGGCAACACTAGTCTTGTACATGATAACATATTTGACATTTAAGTTTAAGGCAGTAGGCAAACCTTTGGATGACCATTTGTTATGGATTTCCATTTATCTCTTAAGCACTGATAATTGATGACAGTCCATCATTTCATGACTTTAGTCGAAGAATCAGATCAAAACAAGCGAAAGATAAGCCAAAATGAAGAAGAAAAATCAAAGAATGAGGAAAAAATATCTAAGTGTGAAAATTATGGAATTCGTGAAAATTTGAGTGAAAAGGGAGCAAAAAACAACGCAACTTCGGGAATAATCACATGCAACATCGTGCAGTATCACGCACGCGATAGGGGTCATAAAAGTTGCATCACGCACAATAGTCCTTTTTTATGGGCTTTTTCTTACGCATCTGATCCATTCAAAGCTCTTTTTAAGGGAAATTTTTGCATTTTGATCAGGGTTACAAAAATTGGAGAGCCATGCATGATTTTGAGAGCATCAAATGAGATTTTTAGGGCATTTGAAGCCATTGGATGTCATTACTTCAAGGGAACTCATATGCAATTTTCATTTATCAATTATGGTATTGTAATCTAAATATGAGTAGTTAAGCTCCTCTAGGTTAGGTTGTGTTATGATGAACTTATTTCAATATTGTTGGGTAATATGTTGATTTGACTTTGTATGAACCTTTTGATTTATAATGGCATTCAATTGCTTATTATTCTTAATGATTTTTATGTGAGATACTCTTTTAAATTAATTTTGGGCACATAGGAAATATTGACTCTTAGCCTATGTGTTAGACCTAGGGCAATTGTTGTACTTACGTTGGTTGTATAGGAATAGGAGACCCCGAATAGTGGCATTTAATGATATGTGCATCGCCTAATCCTGCTTACACTGGTGGACTAGGGATAGGAAGCTCTGAATAATGATTAGTGAATTATTTCATGAGGGATCAATTATAATGGCTTTGTTAGTTCATCGTGGGATTATAGTGATACGATCATTCATACAAGGTGTCGCATCCGCGAAAAACAACCGGCGGGCTGAAACAAAACAACACAGAGCCGCCACCGTGCGTTATTTATCCCAAAAGAGGGAAAGGAAACACTCGAAGTAAACCTGGAAAAAGCATGGTCTCGCGACCAAAGAGAATGGGATCGGGAGTCGGTTATGCGAAGGGAAGGTATTAGCACCCCTACGCATCCGTCGTACTCGACGGGATCCACGCTCAAAAGAAAGAATAGGTTGCTAAAACAAACATCACACACACAAACAACACAGGTGGAGAAAGAGGGGAGAGGGCTCGCTAGGATATCGCATCCTATGCCTACGTATCTCGTCTGGAACGAGAATCAGAGCTGTCGTAGTTCGGCTCACGCACGCCAAACAAGACACACACAAACACAGGCAAACATGGAACCCGAACGCCAATCGTTGGACTTACATCGACTTCCGAACCAAACAAACACAATCAGGATACGGACAGCCAATCGCTGGTCTTACATCCATATCCTGACACACAAGAAGAAACAAACAACAAGTTACTAAGGAGTCAGGCACTCGAGCCTAGCAACTATCAAGCAAACACACACAAAAAGAAAAAAAAGGGCGAAAAACAAAAAGGGTGCCCGGAGAGATCTCGTGCGACCTCCTGCCTACGTACCTCATCTGGTATGAGGATCAGGGCGACGTAGTTCCCCTGAACGGGAAAGAAATTCTAACCAGATACAAAGGGAGACACACTACTAGGGAGTTGGACTCGAGCCTAGATGTTATCATGCATATCATCCCTAAGTTATGGTTTCTATCCTAACTTGCACAGGTAGCAAGCTAAACCTAAACAGGCAAAACAAACAAAGCAAACAATCACAAATAGCACACACTATATCCAAACAGAGGTGGCTCAAACAAGGGTTAGACTGCCAAAGCAAGTCAACTGTATCAGGGTGATGTTAGCTCTTAACCCTGACATTGAGAGTCAGGGTGAAGCCGGATGAAATGGGAGTGAGGATAAGACTTCACAGCTCTTATCCCTGGCCAGGGAGAGCTTCAGACAAAGGAAGTGTGGGTCCAGAAAGTGGGAACCCTTCTACACTTATGACACTGACTCAACTGTACAATACATGGATCTTGGGTTAGGATCCACAAGGCATCAACATGTAATGTGAGCCAAGGGACGACTCAACAGATTAGCAGGAGGTGGACTACACACCTCTTGTGTCTGCCAATTGCCTTAACAAAGGTCTTTTCCTGCTTGGGGACAAAAATAAACAAGCACAAACATTGCCTCTTAAGGAGGACTTCAGACAGGTGCCTGGCCAAGTAACAGGCCAGGTCTTCCAGACTACATGGAGTTAGTGATTCTACCTCAATTGGTTTACACAACCAAGCAGCAGCACAAGCGAGTTCACAATGAACTATAGCAACTAAGGTACCTTAATTTGAGAACAGTTGCGAATTTGCGTGTTTCAGGCTTCCAAAAGCAAAAACAGATGTTCTATGATGCTAGTAGAAGTGAATGGATGCAAGGCCTTGGCTCAATAACGCACGATCTTGATGAAATCTCCATTTGCCATTGTTGCACCTCACTTTAACAGTCCTTGATTTTGCTTGAATTCTTCAAGATTTTGCTTCCAAAAGCTTCTTCAATGATTGTAGATGATGAAGCAATGAAGAATTTGGCTAGGTTTGTGAAGAAATTGCAAGAAAAGTGAAGATGCAAAGTTGAGAGAATTGTGCAATTTTGGATCTAGATCTGAAATTCTGTTATGATTAATCAAAAAACAGTTAGGATTATGTTTATATATGTTATGTTAATGATGTTAGTAAACATGATTAGTGCTAATGGAATGGATTAGTGAAAATGCAAGTTTCATGCTAAATGACCAATTAGCCAATGCACCCTCCCTCATGCAAAACCAATGCAACAGTAGAATTTTTTTGTTGCAACAAGTTTCAAATGGTAATTGTAAGCTAATGCAAGTGGAATTATGTGTATGCCATGCTTAATTCTCAAAATCACCTTTTTTCCCACCAAATTCAAATTAAGTCCACTTGAAAAATGGACTTTTTATGTGATGAATTTTGATGAAATGTAATGATGCATTATGATAAAGCATGTCAAATGGAGTTTGCTCAAAAAAAGAATCACTCAAATTGGCCTTGTGAATCAAAAGTTATGCCACTTTGAAAATCAACTTTTTTGGACAATGATCAATCCATAATTTGCCAACCACACATGAGAAATTCATGATCTTGGACTTTTTGGAAAGGTGAGAGCAAGATATTCAACTTTCATGTTGTACAAAGTTTCATTTGAAGCATTTTTGGACATGTAATTTTGAGGAGAAAACCTTTCCATTTTTGGCAAATTTGAATTACAAGTCACTTTTTATTTTTGGAAAGTTTCCATCTGACTTTATTTTCTTCATTCTTGATCTTTGAAATGCCAAATGAAACTTGTTTAGACATGAATGAAGTGTCTCTAACCCTCTCCCACCTCCAAATCCATGAATTCAGGCACAGTTGACCACAGTTGACTTTTTCTGATTGATAGATGAATTGGCTGTGCATTGATCAACTTGAGCTTCAAACTCCTGATGAAATGGCTCAACCATGAAACCCTAGCTTCCATAAGCTCAATATAACCATATGATGATCCCCATATCCACTGAAAACCCCATCTCCTTGCCAAGCCCTGATTGGCCCAATACAATTGATTAGGGTTGACCAGTGGTCAAAACCCTAATCTCAAGGAATATGATCAAGCATAAGGAATCTCTTGGTGATGATAAAACCATGATGATGATGATGTATCATTTCAACCAAGATGAAGCTCAATCTCCTTGACAACCAAGAAACCCTAATTTGAATCACATATCCTCAGATGATTAATGATCAGTCCATGAAACCCTAGTTTGCATCTTAACCTCTTTATCTTCTGATCAAGACCTAGGAGGATGACTTGCTCAATGTAGCCATATGATATGCAACATGCTAATGACTAATGACCTAAAAATGATATGCAATATGCTAAGCTAGTCCCAAGAGAGGAGGGCAAATTTTGAGGTGTTACACAAGGCATCAAGCATCAACAATAGAGAAATAGGAGATTCTAAAACACAACCTGACCGCTTTCATAGGTTTGTTTAAATTCTTATTTACTTTTCGCATTACAAATCGACCCCCCCCCCCCTTTACTAGTTTTTATACATTGCACATATTTTGTCTTGTTAGAAGGCAGCCCCTGTGGATTCGATTTTTTTATTACTGCGACACTATTGGTACACTTGCCGAAAAGTCATCAAGTTTTTTGGCACCGTTGTCGGGGACTATTGATATTTCATCAAGTCTTTTTTATTATTATCTTATTTTCTTGCTTATCATAGTGCTAATGAGGTATTTTCTATTTGTGTCTGCGCGATTCAGGATCATCATTAATACCATTAGATCCAAAAATTGAAAGAACCGCATATGCCCTCAAAAAAGCAGTTAGAGAAGAAGCTTTGGCCGACAGGTTACCAGTAGAAGAGCAACTATCAAGTTCTTCTGACTCTGAAGAGGAAGTCACCATGGCAGCTCTACCACAAAAACTATGGGGGATTACTATAAAAGAAAAGATGAAGGATATGTTTTAATGGGTTTGTACTAGCAGACCCTGCTAACTTTGATATTAAGAATTATGTGCTTTCAAGTTCACGAGATGATCTGTTTGAAGGGAATGCAATTAGAGACTCATGGGAGCATCTTGCACGCTTCTACGAAACAACTTCGATGTGCAAACCAACTAATGTCACTAAAGACCATGGTAAATTAAGGTTACTTGGGTTCTCAAGGATTGGAAGGATGAAAGATTGGTTACACTGCCTTCCAAATGGAACAATTCATACTTGGAAGAAATTGAAGGACAAGTTCCTATAAAGGTTCTTCACCACCACTCAGTTTGTAGAGAGAAGGACAAAGAGTATGAGTTTTGAGCAACAGCAAACTGAGTCGCTTTACGACTCATGGGAAAGATTCAAACTTTTGCTACGCAAATGTATGAATCACAATATCAATAATATGGAGCAAATGCAAAATTTCATCAAAGGTCACAAGAGTCAAACTCGTATGTTATTGGATGTCTCTGCGGGAGGTACCATTCACCAAATGATTGAACCATAAGTGAAATACCTTATTCAGAAGATGTGTATGAATGAAAACCGTTCAAAAAGCGAAAGGTCAATGAAAATAGAAATTGTGGGCACTCCCAAAGGTATGTTAGTTGTTGATACCCATACTACACTTTTAACTCAAATTGAAATGTTAAATAAAAAGCTAGCTGGAAATAGCTTAGGTAAAACTAACGTGAGCTAGGTACAAGCAGTGAGGTGTGATTTTTGTAGAGGAGAACATGCGAATGGGAGGTGCTTGTTGAAAGGGTCAAGTGAATAAGTCCAATTTGCTAATTTTTAGAAGAACAACCCATATTCCAACACATATAATCCAAGCTGGAAAGATCACCCAAATTTTTGTTGGAGCGACAATCAAAATGCAAATGTCAACCAAGGTGTGCAACAAGGGCAAGAAGCTCCATTTCAAAGGAAACAATCACAATTGGAAGAAACCTTGCAAAATTTCATTAAAGTCACTCAAATCAGTTTTAATCAGGTGAATAAGAACCATGAAATTATGAGTAGAAACCATGATGTGTCAATCAAGAATCTAGAGATGCATAATTGTCAATTATCCCGACAAATAGTTGTTTTTCCTAGCTCGAGTGGAGGATTTATAGGTAACACTGTATATAATCCTAATAACGAATCATGCAAGGTTGTGGAAACAGGTTTTGGGGTGATTATTCAAAAAGGTGAAGATGAAATAGTTAAGGAATATGTGATTGAGAAATAAGAAGGTTGAATTGAAAAAGAGGAGAGCAACAATCAAGGTGCCAAAGAGGAAAGAGGAGTCTTTATTAATTAACTCATTGATAAAAACTCTCCTTGGAGAAAAACAAAGAAGCGAATCCTGACTGAACCAAATCCTCCTTTACCGGATTACCTAAATCCATCGTACCCGATAATTAAAAAGAAACCGATTCAAGATGATGAGGCGGGGATGTTTGTAAAGTTTAAGGAAATACTAGCTACTCTCCGTGTAAGTATTTAGTTCCATGAAATTTTAGAACTAATGCTTAAGTTTTCTTAATTTATGAAGGCATTACAAAAAGGGACGAAAGAGAAAGTGGTCAAGGAACATGTAAACATAACTGAAAAGGATGATGTGGTAATACCTTAATCATTTCCACCAAAGTTAAAAGACCTGGGTAAGTTTACTATTTCTTGTAATATCAGTGGAGTGAAGATTCAACATGCTCTATGTGATCTTGGATCTAGAAAAAAATACCATGCCACTAAAAATGGTTAAAGAATTGAAAGTGGGTGAGATCACACCGAGTAACATGACTCTCACTTTAACTGACTCATATGTTACTCAACTGTTGGATATTTTATGTGACGTGTTAGTACATGTCGACGGATTAGTGTTTCATGCAAATTTTATAGTGCTTGATACAAAAGGATATTCAGGAGGATCTGTTATTCTCGGACGACCATTCTTGGCAACCGGGAAACAAAGATAGATGTAGAAACTGGTGAACTTATCTTGAAGTTCAATAAAGAGAAGTGGTTTTCAAGGTGTATGATTGGATATCGTATGTGGAGAATTTGGATACTTGCTACCATCTGGAGGAAAAAGGTAGCAAATTAGACAAAGGAAAAAGAAAAAGTGAAGTGACCGACATGAGGGTATCCCGTGCGGCTGACGTACCTTAGGCACGGACCGTCAAGCTAATGACGAAAAAGAAGCACTTAATGGGAGGTAACACTTCGGTAAGAATTTACTTTTATGTCGTCATGAATTTTAATTTTTTAACATTGTTAATTTGTGTATTATGTTGTTAGAAGAGAAATAGGTAAAAGAAGAGAAGAAAGAAAAAGCAAAAAGGGAAGAAAAGAGAAAAAGAAAAGAGGAAGGAAAAAGCTCCATCCCCTGGTATAACCATGCAACCTATCACGCGCGTGATAAGACTCCATCACGTGCATGATATAGGCATCACACACGCGATAGAGACATTGGGGAGATTCTGAGTTCTGTTGGTATCGTGCATGCGATATGACCGTTGGAGAAAGGTATTGAAGGTAATTGTTGATATCGCGCGTGCTATGGAGATATAATGCACACGATGAGAAACGACTAGTTGGCCTATAAATAATGATTTTCAAATAACTTTTTCCTCACAGTTCTCTTCTAATCATCAACTTTCTATTCTTTCCTTTGAGCTAAAGTTATGCGAAATTTTCTTCTTTTTCTCTGTGCGTATTATCTTTGATGTTGTTTTAGGTATCATAACATCCAAAAGAGGGCGCGTGTCAAGAGACTCATCACCAAGGCTTTCCCTAATTCCTAGCACTCATACCTTCCCAAATCTCAAATTTCTCTATGTGATGCATGCTGAAAGTTTTACCAAGCTATTGGATTACCACATTGTGAGGGAAAGGGAATTTGGTTTAAATAATTTACAAGGTTTTGAAGAAATATAATAGCTTTTATAACAAAGGCAATGGGTAAGTTTTAATAATTTTATTCATGAAACAAATAAGAGTATTGGTCTAGAATTTTACATGAAGGCGGCTTTTGGAGATTCAGACTCGTATATCTTTTACGTGCAAGGTAAGTATATTGACTATTCTCTTTCTACTATAAATTCTATTTTTAATTTGCAACCTCCTCTTATGTGTGCTATCATGAATTATAGACAAGAGCACAAAGTCATAGACAAGGAAATGATACATGTAATGCTAGATACTTTTTGTAGGCCAGAGGCGGTGTGGGTGATAGAGCATGGTTTAACACTACGTCTCAAAAGCGCCAAATTCTGCCAAATTTCGAAGGTGTAGGCCTCATTTTTTGTTCAAACTTTAGAGGCCGCATCTAATCAGTCACAATTCATTGTGAATCAGTGTTTATGTCTATTATCTCTTTTGAGGGGGGGACCTATTAATTGCTAAAAATATCAAATATATGGCCAAGGTTGTACAAAAGGCTTGTGGGCATTTTTGTGTTATAAATGAATTGTGTTGGAGGGCAGGTGTACCAGTTTACCCCTATGATGAGATTATCACTCCAAAAGCACCGTTCAACGCTTTAGCCATTAGGAGGTTGTAAAACATGCATCAAGGAGAAGTTGCTCAAAATGATCAACAAGACAATCAACCAGGAATTTATGAAGGATTCAACCAACCACAATAGCAACTACAACCACAACAAATGCAAGGTCAGCAAGTGTCAAAATTTTAGAGAAGAATGGAAGCTCGTGCAATGGGGGTTAGAAGGTGGATAACGAAAGTTTCACCCACTTTGTATGTTGAACCTCTGAGATTTACCCATGTGTTCAGAGACTTCTATAATCTGCAAGAAAACCATATGCCGACTCAGATCTTAAGAGTCTGGTTTGCATCAGCTGAAGAAATGGAGAATTACTTCACTTACCAAGATCAAGAGCAAGCAAGGAGGAGAAACCACGTGCACACGGAATGGACGAAGCATAACAATGAGTTTAATAACACAATAAATGATATGCATGATCTTTTCTGCAACAATAACATGTGAAAAGACATGTAGTTTGTTTACATATTTTGTAGCTTTTATTTTTAATTTCAATTGTAACCTGGAGAAGAGAAATAGCTACCATAAGTGCTCTTTCTCTCCCATTGTATTATCCAATTCATTATCTTTAATAAACAAGTTTGTAGCTATACTTTTTTCTTCAGATTTACAAGTTTAACACTTTAGCATTGAACAAATGATCCAAAAGAAACTTGATCATCAAAATAGCAACTAATAACTTGAAGGCAAAGGATGAGAAAAGAATCAACAAACTTATACTCAACCTTCAGATATCTCATCTAGCAAGGTTTGAGCCAAATAAATTCCATTGTTCACTTTTCTTTCTTTATGAGTGTATACATGCATTATTATTTTATGTAGTTTGATCTATTTCTGATTAAGTTTATCTGGTTTGAATGACACAAATTGAGGCAGTTTTTTTTTATCACTTTAAGCCTTTTTAAACCACCCTGTAGTAATAGGTATATCCATTGCTAACCACTTCGAAGCTTAGCCATTCTTTCAGTAACGTAGCCTAAAATCCTTAACCATGTTAATTGAAAGATCTTTTCTTTCCACCCTCTATTTGGAGTTAGGTAGAAGTATAGTTCCTAAAGTGTATGAAAAATATTAAGTTTGGAGTTGCTCTTGGAAGTGACCAAAGTTTTAAGTTTGGGGTTAGGGTACTAGAAAATTGGTCAAAGTTCAAAAAAGTTATGAAAGAATAAGAAGTGGAAAAAGACACTTCTTCAAAAAATAAGAAGAAGGAAAAGAAAAAGAGTGAAAACATGATAAGGACTAAAGATCTTTAGTACCATCAAAAAGGAACAAAGAGGTATGTTGATAAAGGAGAACTAGGCACCTAACTCTAAATGTTTAAACCTACTTTCCTAAAAATATCCTACCTAAAACATAAGTCAAGTGACAAACCGAAAAAATATCTAATGTATGGGTTGTGATTTTTGTGATAAACTATATTAGAATATGATCCAACTAAGTATAATTGATTTTGCATGTTGATTAGAGATAACCTGATCCATTGAGTGAGTCAAAGTGAGCTGAGAGATAGGTTGAGTACTCGGAAGTGTTTGAGGACGTTTTCCGAATTTTCTGGATAGGAGTTGGAAGCTAGAACTATGGTCAGGTAAAAGAAATATTTAATTTGGTGATGTTGGAAGCCCATTGGTCAGATCTTTTCAACTCTTAACTTTTAAATTTATGCTTAGGATTAGTCACTTCATCTTCTTCCCATCTCTTTAATTTCAAAATCTCTCCCTCCTTTTAAAAACTTCTTTGTTTGAACTTGTTTTTTTTCTAAACTTAGACCCTTTACAAATGAGAAACTTTGGCCTTATGCCATTGCATTTTAAAACTTCTTTTCTTAAATCAAACTTGTAAATAAACTTAACTATACTTGACTTAAAATTTTCAAAAGCCAAAAAGAACTAACTCATTCAAACCATTTTGTAGGCCTTTATGCCTTTCAAACCTAATTTTTGTTAAAAGCAATGCATCCACTTTGAATTTTGTATCACGAACTATGAGGTTTTGATCCCTCATTTTTTATGTTGGTACGTAGGCATAAGCCCGAAGGTCTTATCAAACATAAAAATATAATTAATGAATTCTTTTCTCATCCCCCCATTCTATTTGCTTGCAAATATCATTTGTACAAAATGCATATGCACACAAAAAAGGGCTCCCTAGGAGTACCTAGGACACTTTGGATGCTAACACCTTCCCTCTGTGTAACCAACCCCCTTACCTGTAATCTCTGGCATTTTATTAGTTTTAATTTGAAAACTTCTTATTTTTTGGGTTTTGTTCGTACTTTTCCCCCTTTCCCTTGGAAACAAGAAAAGCGCGGTGGCGACTCTTGTTATTTGATGTCTTGCTTATCCATAGCTTGATGATCACGAATTTACCGCTACAGAAATTAAGTGGCGAATCTGCTGGGGAGTAGTCTCCGGTGGGTTTAGCTTTTGTGTATATAATTGTATGTTTGATGTATGTATATTTGTTTGTGTGATATAATCTGCTTGTTGTGCTTGGTGATCTCTGAGCGGTGAGATAAGTTTTAACCTGAACTTGAGTGAAATTAAGATAGGAGGATGGTATAGTCATGTTCGACTTGTGTGAAGTAGTCCTTAACAAGTTGGCTTGAGATCCATCTGCTCAGTGGAGACCGTTTGGGATTTGGAAATGTCACAAAAGTATTCGTGGTTAGGCATTACTATCTCTAATTTGGGGTCCGAGAAGCTGAAGACCGTATCACATTTAACCCCTCTTGGCCTATTTAGGACGTAGTGCAGAGACTGTTCAAGTGTAGACTTGATAACAGTTTTTACGCAATACTACACTCAGACGAGTTTCTCTTGAGAATATTATGGGTCGATGAGTCAGTCATCTTAACCTGTAATATCCGATAGATGGAATTAAGACTATGGGAACTTTTTAGAACATGATTTACAGGTTTTTATCCTTAGTTCACTCCTTTGGGATGGTTCTTACCCAGACTCCGTGCTCGTGATTCACAATAAACCTTTGATTCTTGGTTGATCCAATCAAGTCTTGTCAATATCAATGGAACTTGGGTGTTGATAAGGTGAAAGCCACAATCCACCAAAATGGATGATTGATCTTGACAATTACTTGATTCATCCCTTGACCTTTGTTTGTGTGCCTTGTGTGTGATCCCTTTTTTGTGATTGTTGCATTCATGCATTCATGCGCATCATAACATTCGTCACACGAAAATTTCAAGGAACTAAGGTATTATTTGCAAATATTTTCAGACCATGGATTATGGACGAAGGAACACTAAGAAGTAAAGTTTCAGATGTCCCAACTTAAAAGAGTTAAGGAAGCTAGCATCTTTTGTATTAGACCCCTTGGACTTCAAACAACGTCATGGGAAGCTTCTATCTATCTTATCTGCTGATGTGGTTGAAGGACTTCTGAGTGTGTTGGTTCAGTTCTATGATCCTCTCTACCGTTGCTTCATTTTTCCTGATTATCAGCTCGTGCCTACGTTGGAGGAGTATGCCCATCTCTTGAGAATACCTGTTCCTAACAAGGTTCCATTTAGTGGATTGGAAAAGATTCCCAGATCTCATCTTATTGCTGAAGCTTTTCACTTGAAGAAGTCTGAGATAGAGACTCATTGGGTGAAGAAAAGAGGATTGTTTCGGTTGCCATCTGATTTCCTCATCAAGGAAGCTACTACTTTTGCTCAAGCTGGTAGTGTGGATGCTTTTGAAGTTATCTTTGTGTTGCTCATCTATGGATTAGCTTTGTTCCCTAACATTGACGGTTTTGTTGATGTTAACGCCATTGAATTTTCTTGATTGGGAATCTTGTGCTTACTTTGTTGGGTGATGTGTACTTCTCTTTGCATCTAAGGAATTCTAAGGGTGGTGGAACGATTGTCTGTTGCGTCCCTCTTCTGTACAAGTGGTTTATTTCGCACTTGCCTCAGATACCTGCTTTTGTGGAGAACAAACAATGTCTATGGTGGTCTCAGAGACTTATGTCTCTGATGATATAGTTTGGTATGATACTTTATTGAGCAGTTTGGAGATCATTGATAGTTGTTGTGAATTCTCTAATGTGCCTCTCATTGGTACACAAGGAGAAATCAATCACAACCCTGCTTTGGCTCGTCGTTAACTTGTGTTCCCCTTGAGAGACAAACCTAATAACATGTTGTTAGAAGGTCTTTTCTATCAAGAGGGTAAAGATCCCAAATATTTGAAGCAGAATATTGTGCATGCTTGGCATAATGTGCATAGGAAAGGAAGATCCGAGTTTGGTCCGTACAATTGTGTAGCTTTGGAAGCTTACACTCTTTGGGTGAAGAAGACAGCTTTGGAGTTGAAGATGCCTTATCCTTGTGAGAGACCTATGTCTATGGTTGTGGTTGAGCCATTAACTCTCCCTAACCAAGATGTAAAGGAGTTGGAAGACGTACTCGCCCAGATGAAGCAAGAGAAGGATATGTGGGAAGAGCGTTTCCATGCTTTGAGCAAAAAGTATGAGGAGTTGCAGTTGGAGTCTAAGGACAAAGATGCAATTATTGAGCTACTTGAAGATCAAGTGACAAAGAGACAAAGAGAACTAGAGGTTTCATCTTCTAGTATGCCTTAGCCTTCTGTTGCTTGGAAGAAGATTGTTGATAAGCTTGTCCTCGAGAAAACTCAGATGAAGGCTTCTTTTGAGACAGAGATTCGACGCATTCAAAGGAAGTACGCACTTGCGGCCAGATCTACTGACGTTGTTGTTAGGGATCCTTAGGATGATTAGTCTCTTTTTCTCTTGTATTTTTCATTCGGTTTCTGAAATTGTACTCAGTGTAATCCTTCCAATTATATAAATAAAAGAGATTTTTGGTCATATCAAATTGTTGCAATTATTGTTATATATATATATATATATATATATATATATATATATATATATATATATATATATATATATATATATATATATATATATATAATATATATATATATATATATATATATATATATATATATATATATATATATATATATATATATATATATATATATATATATATATATATATGTTTGCAAATAATATAGTAAGTTCTTTGAAAAAAATCAAGCATTGCATTGCATTGCATGTATCATTTGCATGAGCAGGTTTCTCTTTCGCCAGATGTCTCATTGGTGTTTCTTCTGTGCTTCAGCCAAGCTGACTCATCGGTACAATACTCGCGCCAATCACTCCAGAATCATGGAACATCTTGAGCAAGAGAATAGAGACCTGAAATAGGAGATCGCCCGCCTGACTGCCATGATAGAGTCAGTTCTAGCCGTGCAGAGCCAGTCTTTTCCAACACCTGCAACTCCTCCTCCTCAGAGGACTGTTATTTCAGAGGTGGCTACCTCTATCATGTCTACTGCTACCGCTTATTTCACGCCTGTCATGCCTACCGGATTCCCGTGGGGAATGCCGCTAAACTTCATGCCTGAGGGCTTTGCACCCACATTTGCTTACATGTTGGCATCTAGCCCTGTCATGTATGTGCCACCGCCTGTAGTGCATACCTTACCTCGTGTGGAAAACACCATTGATCATTCCGAGCCATCTGAGGGCCCAGACGTATATGAGAAAATGGATGAAATGAAAGATCAATTTCTTGAGCTACGCAAGGAGTTGAAAATGTTGAGAGGAAGGGACCTTTTTGGGAAGAGTGTTGCTGAATTATGTCTGGCTCCCGACCGAGATCAGTTGAGATCACTATCTCATAAGAACAAGGAAACGTTTAAGGAGTATGCGCATAGATGAAGAGAAATCGCTGCTCATAACAACCCTCCTTTAGAGGAAAAGGACATGACCAAGATTTTTCTGAAGACCGTTAGCTCATTTTACTATGAGAAGATGATCGCTGGTGCCCCTAGTGATTTTACCGAAATGGTAAACATGGGGATGAGGCTAGAAGAAGGTGTCCGGGAAGGACGGTTGTCAAAGGAGGAGGTATCGTCCAGCAAAAGATATGGCAACAGTTTCACTAAGAATAAGGACAATGAAGCCAATGCAATTTCTAGTGGAAGGAAGAGGAGGCCTTCAATCAGAAGAAGTCATCCATCCCGTCAACATCATCATCAAGTATCTTCCGTAATCCCCGTTTTTTCAGCTAGTCAATCAGTACCAGTTTAGCAACAACAACCACAACAACGAACAAACACCTACAATAATAATAATAACAACAATCATCAACAACAAACTTTCAAGAGGAAGAAGGTCTCTTTTGAACCGATTCCTATGACATATGCAGAGCTCTATCCATCACTGGTTCTCAAGAACCTGTTACAACCAAGAAATCCGCCACAAATTCCTGAACCACTTCCATGGTGGTATAAGCCTGATCTCCGATATGCTTTTCATCAAGGGGCACCCGAACATGACATTGAGAACTGCTACCCTCTCAAATATGAAGTCCAGAAGCTAGTGAAGAGTGGAATGGTGTGCTTTGAGGACGATGCACCTAACGTGAAAGCTAACCCATTGCATGCTCATGGAAATTCATTTGTTAACATGGTAGACGGTTGCCCTGGGGAGTTCAAAGTGTTTGATATCTGTTTTATTCGAAGGTCCTTGGTGACGTTGCATAAGAATATTCGCTTGGTTAGTGACTGTGAGCATGACCATGATGGTTGTGCTATTTGCAGTGTTAATCCAAGAGGTTGTGAGATTGTGAAAAGAGACATCCAGCGGTTGATGGATGAAGGTATAATCCAGATTATTCAATCCCATCATGTAGATGACGATGTGAATGTGATTCTTCCTATGTTTAAGAACCCATAAAGGGTGGTAATCCAATATGATAGCAACAATAGTAACAACATCAACCAAAGATCGGTATCGCCGTTAGTTATACGGTTGGCGGGTCCAGTCCCGTACACATCCAATAAGGCTGTTCCTTATCAGTA
This sequence comes from Lathyrus oleraceus, assembly GCF_024323335.1. Lineage (NCBI taxonomy): Eukaryota > Viridiplantae > Streptophyta > Magnoliopsida > Fabales > Fabaceae > Lathyrus > Lathyrus oleraceus. The sequence continues at coordinate 35,955,024 of NC_066583.1, read as the reverse complement.
TAATGTAACTATGGTGAAGGATGGTCAAGAGGTTCCATTACCTACGACCAATTTTGTCGTGAGCATTGCTGATGTTACTAATGTGACCCGCAGTGGTCGAGTATTTGGGTCGGTGTTCCCAAAAGATGTGGAAGATTCAATAGTTAGTAAGAAAGTGGAAGTGCCTGCAGCAGATCCAGTTAGTGCTCCAAAGCGTCAGTCTGGTGAGTCCAACGATTTTGAAGACTAACGATGATGATGAGGTACTTCGGTTGATAAAGAAAAGTGAGTTTAATGTGGTGGAGGAGCTGTTCCAAACCCCCTCAAAAGTTTCAGTACTGTCTCTGCTTATGAATTCAGAAGCGCATAGGGAAGCACTGCAAAGAGTTCTAGAGCAAGCATTTATGGAACATGATTTTACGGCGGATCGGTTTGATCATATTGTGGCTAACATCACTTTCTGTAAAAATCTCAGCTTCTGTGATGAAGAACTCCCTGAGGAGGGTAGGAATCATAATTTGGCTTTGCATATCTTGATGAGTTGCAAAGAGGATACTTTATCCAATGTTCTTGTTGACACCAGATCATCGTTGAATGTGCTGCCGAAGTCAACATTATCAAAGTTGTCATATCAAGGAGCGCCTATGAGGTATAGTGGTGTAATTGTCAAACTTTTGACGGTTCGTGCAAGACAGTGATAAGTGAAGTGGACCTTCTAGTGAAGATAGGTTCAAGTGAATTCCATATTACTTTTCAAGTAATGGATATCAACCCGGCCTACAGTTTTCTGTTGGGAAGGCCATGGTTTCACGAGGAGGGAGCTGTTACCTCCACATTGCATCAGAAACTCTGATTTGTTGAGAACGGAAAATTAGTCATTGTTGGGGGGGAGAAGGTGTTATTGGTTAGCCACCTGTCATCTTTCTCTTATGTTGAAGCTGAGGACGAGGTTGAAACTCCATTCCAAGCCTTATCTATTGCTGGTGAAAAGAGAATTGAGGCACCTATGTCCTCATTGAAAGATGCAAGGAAGATTGTTGAAGAGGGCATTGTTGATCAGTGGGGGCGAGTGGTTGAGGTCTCCGATAACAAGAATAGAATCGGCCTGGGTTTTCAGCAAGGTTCAATAACTTCTAGATCAGAGGATATGCAACCCATCTTTCGTAGCGGAGGGTTCATTCATGGCAATGGACAACACTTAGTTGTTGTGCTAGAGGATAACAAAGAGAAAGACTGCACCAATTTTGTGACGCATGGAAAGGCTTGCGACAATTGGATTGTTGTTGATATTCTTATTATTATGCATCGATCTAAGTAATTGCTTTTATTTGTTTTAAAAATCCTTCTCCTATGCCTAAGGGGGAAGTGAACATTGTTGGGGCATTTCAAATCTGATCATCATAAAAATTAATTCTATTCATCAACATCTATGATGCTTGTTTTTAATTTTTGCTTTATTCTGAAAATGGTAATCACAAAAAACATAAATAAATAATATAATTGTCCATCTGCATAATATTTGGTCATAAATTCACTTCTCTAAAATCAAAATATCAAATCATTATGCAGGTTGGTTTCTAACCCCATTGAATACAATGATCCTTCCCCTTCTCCAAATTTTGAATTCCCTGTGTTTGAGGCTGAGGAGGAAAGTGATGAAGAAGTGAGTGATGAATTGTCTCATATTTTTGAGCATGAAGGAAAAACCATTCAGCCATTCGAAGAGCAGATTGAGTTAGTCAACTTGGGTTCCGAGGATGATGTGAAGGAAGTCAAGATTGGGTCTCGACTGTGTCCAGATGTTAAGAAGGGGTTGATTGATCTTCTCCGAGAATATTCAAATGTGTTTACTGAAGGAGAATTGCGATCCAAAACGCTACGGAATTTAAAAATTTCTCCTTTAATGATCCTTACGAATGGGCATGATCAGTGATAGAATTGTTACCTCTTGTGGCGATCACGAACGTTGAACGATGACAACGCCTCTACTCAGTCCACACGAACGGATTCCTTCAATCTCAGTGCTAGTTGCTACGAATGAAGGCTTTGAGTGAAAGAGAGAGAAACGAAATGCAAGAGTGACAATGCTTCTACCCAAGGGTTCTATTTTTAGAACCACTTGTGTGGGTTTCAAGCTAAAAAGCCCACTTAAGTGTATTTTGGCCCATATCTTATAATATGCCCAAAATCACTTAAGCGTGTGGTACCTTACCACTTAAGTGCACCGTACCTTATGGTGTTCCTTAGTTACTCTATCTCTCATCAATCCGTCCTTTGTGTGTGACCCTGTAGGTTTTCGCGACATTGGCAATTATATTAAATCACATATTTAACATAATAAACAGTGAGCGGTATCTAGCAACACATCACTGCTACCCAAGTCACGAAAATGTCATGTGATCTGACAAATCCTTCTGTGATAATAATTATGTGAATAATTACCCTTTTGCCCTTATGTCTATATTGAACACAAGGCATAGACCGTGTCATCCCTGTCCAGTTCAATATTGGGCCCATAGACATTTATCCTGTTACGCGGGATGGGTAAATTCCATCTAGGTCACTCATGCCCCTTAGCATGCTTTGTGGAGTACCCATCAACTGTCTTTATGGTTATCCAGTTACGGACAACGTTGGATCAGCAATAACGCACTCGACTCTACATCTAGGTTCCATAGTGGTTTCAGATCGAAGAGTGGTATACACCATTATCACCATGAGAATAACTTATGACATTTTGCATAACATTCTATATAGTATTCTCATAGCGGGTCAATCCTGTATAAATATTACTCTTAATATTCATACATATGTTTGAGACTTGATAACTCCTTGTCCATGATCCATGAGATATGATCATCAGTCTATAAACATAATAGTCTTCATGCTTTAATGTTATCCCACTTCACAATAAAGCTCGACTACAGATACTTTAAGAATAGTGTCCTTATGTTTAATGTGATCTCATGATTAAGTCATACTTGATACATTAAACGGACTAGCTATTCTAGGGACTTTATTAAACAAACATAATAAAGAAAAAGCCTTTTATTATTAATAAATAATTCGATACAAGTACCAAAAGTATTGGCCTCTAGGGCTTACACCAACAATCTCCCACTAGCACTAGAGCCAATCAGGCATACCCCTAATGCCCATAGATCTAGTATGACCGTCATGCTTCTGCTGCGCAAGAGGCTTTGTCAGTGGGTAGCAATATGGTCAAGTGTAGGTACTCTACATATTTTCACATCTCCTCTATCTATTATCTCTCGAATGAGGTGATAACGCCTAAGTATGTGTTTGGATCGTTGGTGAGATCTAGGCTCCTTAGCTTGTGCGATAGCACCATTGTTATCACAATAGAGACCAATGGGATCCACAATGCTAGGAACTATGTCAAGTTCACTAATGAACTTTTTGATTCAAACAACTTCCTTTGCTGCACTTGAGGCATCAATATACTCGACCTCAGTTGTAGAATCGGCAACTGTATCTTGCTTTGAACTTTTCCAGCTCACAACGCCACCGTTTAAGCAAAACACATATGAAGAATGAGTCCTTAGTCCTTCTCAAGTACTTAAGGATATTATTGAAGCTGGCATCGGTGTATCCAATTGCAGCGATCTAAAGTCATCCTTATTTGTCTGGAAGCTGGCATCGGTGTATCCAATTACAGCCAACTCTTCCTGACCTCCATATATGAAGAATGAGTCCTTAGTCCTTCTCAAGTACTTAAGGATATTCTTGACAGCTACCCAATGGGCATCACCAGGATCAGATTGGTACCTACTCGTTACACTTAAAGCATACGAGACATCTGGTCGAGTACATAACATGGCATACATGATAGATCCTATTGCAAATGCATATGGAATCTTATTCATGCGATCCCTTTCTTCCTTAGTTGAAGGGGATTGTGTTTTTGATAGACACAGGCCATGTTGCATAGGTATGAATCCTTTCTTGGAATCATGCATGATAAAGCGTCTCAGCACTTTGTCTATGTACGTACTCTGACTTAGGCCAAGCAGTTTTTGTGATCTATCTCTATAGATTCTGATTCCTAATATATAGGTTGCTTCACCTAGGTCCTTCATAGAAAAGCATTTCCCCAACCAAGACTTTACTTGTTGCAGGGTAGGGACATCGTTTCCAATGAGTAGTATGTCATCTACATATAATACCAGGAAAGCGATCATGCTCCCACTAACCTTCTTGTAGACACAAGGCTCATCTTCATTCTTGATGAATCCATATTGTTTTACTGTTTCATCAAAACGAAGATTCCATCTTCTGGAAGCTTGCTTCAATCCATAGATTGACCTTTGTAACTTACATATCTTTTGGGCTTCTTCTGGTATGTCAAATCCTTCAGGTTGTGTCATGTACACATCCTCAAGAAGATTCCCATTAAGGAAAGCAGTTTTGACATCCATCTGCCATATTTCATAATCATGATATGCAGCGAAAGCAAGTAAAATCCGAACAGATTTAAGCATTGCAACTGGTGAAAAGGTTTCATCATAGTCAACCCCATGAATTTGTTTATATCCTTTTGCAACCAGTCTTGCCTTATAGGTATGTACCTTACCATCCATGTCCGTCTTCTTTTTGAAGACCCACTTGCATCCTATAGGGTTAACTCCTACCGGAGGCTCTACCAAGGTCCAAACTTGGTTTGGGTACATGGAATCCATTTCAGATTTCATGGCTTCTAGCCACTTCTCAGACTCGGGACCAGTTATGGCCTCTTGGTAGGTCACATGCTCATCTTGATCCATGAGTAATACATCACCTTGATCAGTTATGAGATATCCATATCTCTCAGGTAGGTGACGTATCCTGCTTGACCTACGATGGTCTTGTTCTACTTGAGCAGGTTGCTCTTCCACAACCACTTGTGTTTCCTGCTCTAATTCCTCCATAGGTGTATCGATGCTTTGTGATTCTTGAATTTCTTCAAGCTCTACTTTCCTCCCACTGATTCCTTTGAAAATAAAATCCTTTTCTAGGAAAACTCCAGTTCGAGCGACAAACACTTTGCCCTCAGAAGGATTGTAGAAGTAATACCCTCTTGTTTGGGCTCAAGCTTAGTTGAAATTTGTCATTTCACATAAACTTCGCAACCCCAAATCTTCATGTAAGACATATGTGGTTTCTTACCACTCCATATCTCATATGGTGTCTTCTCAACCTTTTTGAATGGAACACTGTTAAGTGTGTAAGCTGCTGTCAATAGTGCATGTCCCCAAAAGGAGTTTGGAAGATTGGTGTGACTCATCATGGATCGGACCATGTCTAACACGGTTCGATTTCTTCTCTCAGATACACCATTCCATTGGGGTGTTCCAGGAGGAGTAAGTTGGGATAGGATCCCACACTCTTTCAGATGGTCATCAAAGTCTAGGCTTAAATATTCACCACCACGATTTGATCGAAGAGTTTTAATATTCTTACCTAGTTGGTTTTGTACTTCATTCTTGAATTCCTTAAACTTTTCAAAGGACTCTGATTTGTGTTTCATTAAATACACATAACCATATCTACTGAAATCATCAGTAAATATGATGAAGTACTGAAAACCTCCTCTGGCTGGTATGTTCAGTGGTCCACATACATCAGTATGTATGAGGGCCAAAAGATCATTAGCTCTTTCACCTTTTCCTATGAATGGAGACTTTGTCATCTTTCCAATTAAACAAGATCTGCATGTCTCATATGATTCATAATCAAAAGAGTCCAAGAGTCCATCTTTATGGAGTTTGGAAATGCGTTTCTCATTTATGTGGCCTAATCGACAATGCCAAAGGTAAGTTGGATTCAACTCATTAGGTTTCATCCTTTTAGTATTAATGTTATAAATAGGCATTTCAAGATCAAGGACATATAGTCCATTGTTCATTTGTGCAGTAGCATAGAATATATCATTCAAATAAATTGAGCAACAATTGTTCTTTATTATAAATGAAAAACCAAACTTGTCCAAACAAGAAACGGAAATAATATTCCTGCTAATTGCAGGTACATAATAACAGTTCTCTAACTGAATTATTAAACCACTAGGTAAAGTCAATACATAAGTTCCTACGGCTAAAGCAATAACCTTTTCTCCATTGCCAACTCGTAGGTCGACTTCACCTTTTGCCAAATCTCTACTCCTTTTTAGTCCCTGCACATTTGTACAAATGTGAGAACCGCATCCAGTATCTAATACCCATGATGTAGAAGTAGATAAATTAATTTCAATAACAAAAATACCTGAAGTTGAAGTCTCTACTCCATTCTTCTTATCTTCCAGGTACTTTGGGCAGTTTCTCTTCCAGTGTCCGGTCTTACCGCAATGGAAGCAGGTGCCTTCTTTTGCTATGCCTCCACTAGGCTTTAAAGCAGCAACAGTGGGTTTGGGTTTGGCAACTTCCTTGCCTTTCCCTTTATCACCCTGCTTGGTGATCTTTTGTTCTGTCTCTTTCCATTTCCGATCATCAGAATGGACTTCCCTTTTGACTTCAGATTCTGCTCAGTAGTTCTTAACATGGCGAGCAGTTCAGGAAGAGATTTGTCCATATCATTCATATTGAAATTTAGGACAAATTGACTGAATCTATCTGGCAACGATTGCAAGATCAAATCAGTCGCAAGTTCCTTTCCGAGGGGAAAACCCAATCTCTCAAGGTTCTCCACATACCCAATCATCTTGAGCACATGGGGACCTACAGGGGCTCCCTCAGCTAACTTGCCTTGAAAAAGGGCTTTTGAAACTTCAAACCTCTCATGCCTTTCTTGCTCTTGATAGAGCATCTTCAGGTGTTCGATCATATCGAACGCTGCCATGTTCTCATGTTGCTTTTGCAATTCTGAGTTCATGGTAGCTAGCATGAGACAAGCAGTTTCATTGGCATCATCGACATGCTTCTTATAAGCATCTCTTTCTGCCTTAGGTGCAGAACTAGGAGGTTGCTCTTCAGGAACAGGTTTCTCCAAGACATACAACTTTTTATCATGTTTGAGGATAATCCTCAGGTTTAGGTGCCAATCCAGAAAATTTGTCCCAGACAATTTTTCTTTGTCAAGGATTGATCGCAAGATGTTGTTAGAGGTGTTTGTTGTCATGGTAATCTACATAAGAATTAATGAAAATATAAGTATCATTGACATATTTAATTAGGCCTTTAATTAAATATGCTCCCACTATTTTACTCAAAACAAATGAGCCTCATCATTTGATTCGGAAAATCCTGTTGGAAGATTTTCTAGTGGGTCGAGATCCATATTTCACTTCGTTCTAAGTCTGCGTAGGCGGATTACACAAAACTAGGTTATTTAGGTAGGAACTCCTTCCAATTGTATCTAATACAACTCTCGAATATTTTAGTTGGGTGAATAACTCCTTATTCCAATCCATCACATGGATAATTTCCAACTCTTGCTTCTAAACATATATAATCTTATTATAATTTGTTTAGTCAAGTTTGACCCATTGTTTTAACAATTGGATATTACAATTATCCCATCGCACCTTACTAATATAGAACATGCACCTCGCGTAGGCGAAACCTACATTATCCGATACTAGTCTTGATGAGTGTTAAAACTTGGAAAGCATAAACTTAATATTTAATTTGAGGGAATTTGCAATTATTTTGATCTCACTGGATTATTTATCATATAAATCGTCTCTCACATGCATCAACATACATACACATGCATCAACATACATAATGAAACAGTTATGGCCCCTAGTGCAATTGTTCTCCCAAGCCAATGAGAGAACCTAAGCTAACCTAATAACGATCTAAGCTTCTCCAAGCAAGATCTTCAAGGTTGTCCTCCTCTGGCACTGACTTCTTTGCTTTCTTCATAACATTACATTACATAAAGAAACTCGTTTTACATACGAGGGAGTGAGATGAGAAAAGAAGTTACATTGAGAGATTAAAAGAGATACACGACACGCGGGTCGTATTTTAAAACCCAAAACAAAATAAAGGAAAACTAAGGCCATAACCGATCACCACAAGACAATAATAAACACATTATTATTATTATTATCAATTTTAATTCTTTTAATAAATTAAAACCAAATTAAATCTCAACGACCGATCACATTACGCAGAGTTAGCCGAACGGGTGAATTTGCCTTGCGTTAACCGGTTAACCATATAAGTTAACCGGTTAACACTGTTTGAAAATCTGTTCATAATTTGTATTATGTTTTGCGTTAACTAGTTAACCAAATACGTTAACCGGTTAACACTGTTGAAAAACTGTTATAAAGCTGTATTCCGTTTCGCGTTAACCGGTTAACCATATGCGTTAACCGGTTAACACTTTTCGAAAAAGTGTTTAGAAAGCACAACTCTTGTGCAGTCACAACCCCAATCACATAACTCTCTGACAACACAACCCTTGTGCAGTCACCAATTTCGGACCGGCAAACACATCTCGATTGTTGATTCAGTATGATTGATCAACACGTCATTGCTTCACCATACTAATGTCGGATCAAGAAGCAAACGATCATTGATCGCTCAAAGGAAAACAACCATTGAGTGTTTGAATGAACGAAATAAGAACACTATATCATATATAATGTATTTTGCATCAGGATTACTTATATCATATATATAACTTGATCGATCTCAATTTAATCTTTGATTCATTTTGTCTTTAATCGTATTAATACAAAAAATAAACAGTTATCAGATTCATGGTTTCGTAAGTGGCTCTGATACCACTGAAGGAGAATTGTGATCCAAAACGCAGCGGAATTTAAAATTTTCTCCTTTAATGATCCTTACGAATGGGCATGATCAGTGATAGAATCGTTACCTCTTGTGGCGATCACGAACGTTGAACGATGACAACGCCTCTACTCAGTCCACGCGAACGGATTCCTTCAATCTCAGTGCTAGCTGCTACGAATGAAGGCTTTGAGTGAGAGAGAGAAATGAAATGCAAGAGTGACAATGCTTCTACCCAAGGGTCCTATTTATAGAACCACTTGTGTGGGCTTCAAGCTAAAAAGCCCACTTAAGTGTATTTTGGCCCATATCTTATAATATGCCCAAAATCACTTAAGCGTGTGGTACCTTACCACTTAAGTGCACCGTACCTTACGGTGTTCCTTAGTTACTCTATCTCTCATCAATCCGACCTTTGTGTGTGACCCTGTAGGTTTTCGTGACGTTGACAATTATATTAAATCACGCATTTAACATAATAAACAGTGAGCGGTATCTAGCAACACATCACTGCTACCCAAGTCACGAAAATGTCATGTGATCTGACAAATCCTTCTGTGATAATAATTATGTGTATAATTATCCTTTTGCCCTTATGTCTATATTGAACACAAGGCATAAACCGTGTCATCCCTGTCCAGTTCAATATTGGGCCCATAAACATTTATCCTGTTACGCAGGATGGGCAAATTCCATCTAGGTCACTCATGTCCCTTAGCATGCTTTGTGGAGTACCCATCAATTGTCTTTATGGTTATCCAGTTACACACAACGTTGGATCAGCAATAAAGCACTCGACTCTACATCTAGGGTCCATAGTGGTTTCAGGTCGAAGAGTGGTATACACCATTATCACCATGAGAATAACTTATGACATTTTGCATAACATTCTATATAGTATTCTCATTGCGGGTCAATCCAGTATAAATATTACTCTTAATATTAATACCTATGTTTGAGACTTGATAACTCCTTATCCATGATCCATGACATGTGATCATCAGTCTATAAACATAATAGTCTTCATGGTTTAATGTTATCCCACTTCACAATAAATCTAGACTACGGATACTTTAAGAATAATGTCCTTATGTTTAATGTGATCTCTTGATTAAGTCATACTTAATACATTAAACAGGCTAACTATTCTAGGGACTTTATTAAACAAACATAATAAAGAAAAAGCCTTTTATTATTAATAAATAATTTGATACAAGTACCAAAAGTATTGGCCTTTAGGGCTTACACCAACATTTACATGGTCCTATCAAGACATGCCTGCTTTGGATTCTGAGATTGTAGAGCATAGATTATCGTTGAAGATAGAGTGCCCGCCAATCAAACAGAAGTTGAGAAGAACGCATCCTGATATGGCAGTGAAGATCAAAGAAGAAGTGCAAAAGCTTATTGATGTTGGTTTCCTCGTAACTGCTGAATATCCGCAATGGGTGGCCAATATTGTGCTTGTTCCAAAGAAGGATGGAAAAGTCCGCATGTGTGTCGATTATAGAGGTTTGAATAAAGCCAGTCTGAAAGATGATTTCCCTCTGCCACACATTGATATGTTGGTAGATAATACTGCTAAATTCAAAGTCTTTTCGTTTATGGACGGATTTTTCGGATATAATTAGATCAAGATGGCGCCCGAAGATATGGACAAGACCATATTTATTACACCTTAGGGAACATTCTGTTATATAGTGATGCCTTTCAGTTTAAAGAATGCTGGTGCAACTTACCAAAGAGCAATGACTACTCTTTTTCATGATATGATGCATAAAGAGATTGAAGTTTATGTCGATGACATGATTTCTAAATTAATTGATAAAGAAGAACATGTTGAGCATTTGTTGAAGCTATTCCAGCGTTTGAGGAAGTATAAACTCCGCTTGAATCCCGATAAGTGTATTTTTGGTGTTTGTTCTGGTAAGTTGTTGGACTTTATTGTCAGCGAGAAGGGTACTGAAGTTGATCCTGCCAAGGTCAAAGCAATACAAGAGATGCCTGCACCCAAAATTGAGAAGAAAGTCAGAGGTTTTCTCGGTCGTTAAATTATATCTCAAGATTTATTTCACACATGACTGCCACATGTGCGCCTATATTCAAGCTTCTTCAGAAAGACTTCAAGATTGCACATCATAATTCTTCTCCCTACAGACCTAAGATAAATGGGGTTGTTGAAGCTGCAAACAAGAACATCAAGAAGATTATTCAGAAGAGGGTTGTAACATATAAGAATTCGCATGAGATGCTCCCATTTGCTTTGCACGGTTATCGTACATCCATCCGCACTTCAACAGAGGCAACCCTTTTCTCTCTTGTATATGGTATGGAAGCAGTGCTCCCCATAGAGGTTGAGATTCCTTCATTACGTGTGCTTGTGGAAGCCAAATTGACTGAGGCTGAATGGTGTCAAACCAGGTATGATCAGTTGAATTTAATCGAAGAGAAGAGATTGGTTGCCATGTGTCATGGTCAGTTATATCAGCAGAGGATGAAGAAAGCTTTTGATAAGAAGGTCAGACCTCATGTATTCATAGAAGGTGACCTTGTGCTCAAGAAGATTTTATCGTTCAAACTAAACTCTAGGGGTAAATGGACTCCTAATTATGAAGGCTCATATGTTGTCAAGAGAGCCTTTTCAGGCGGTGCTTTGATTCTTACAACTATGGATGGTGAAGAGTTCACTCGTCTTATGAATGCAGATGCAGTCAAGAAATACTTCGCCTAAAAAAAAGATAAGAACAGCTCGCTAACTTTAAAACCTGAAAGGGCGGCTTAGGAAACAAATAAGCGTCTCGGTGGATTGAAACCCGAAAGGGCGATCCAGGCAAAAGTTAGAGATATAAAATAGAAAGATTACCCCGATAAATTGATTACCCTACCTTGGGGAAATTTATGCAAAAATAAGGGATTATGGTAAGTAACTGCATCCTGCTGATCTTCAGATTTTGAAGATTTTGTTGAGCACAATGGTCGGCGGTGGTTCATCATCCCTAGTAGCGGCCAAAAGCATAGTGGACATCAAGAGTTGGTGGAAGGATTAGTGATCATTGTATTCAATGTAACCCTTTTCCATGTAAATTACCATTTTCAAATTTGTAAAAATCTATGGAGTCTTGTCATTTACAGACTACCATTCCATTAAATAAAGTTGAGCTTTTATCCAATTGTTTCTACTCGTGTTTATTTCAGCAAATAGTTTTAAATTTTATTATGATCATTTTTGAAATTAAAATTTTAAATTAAAACTAATTTTCTTAAACATATAAAAGCATGAATTTTAAGCAATCGATTTCATTTAAAAGAAATATCATCAGTGGGTCAAAAGTAGTAAGCCCTAAGTGTGGAGCAGCATTGGTCCTCCCCGAGCAGTAGGCGCAATTTGTCTTTCATCCTCAATGGCATTTTAGCATTTCAGCCATTGTTGTCCGCTATTCCTCGGTAGGGTAGCCAACAGAGTTGGTCGATTCAGTCCCAGCGGAATGTTTATTCCTCAATAGAATTTATGTTTATTCCCTAACTGAAAACCAGTTTTCCTCAACAGTTCGCGTGGTAGCGGTAGAACTTTGGTTTCCCCACCAATCGCCATCATAATCACTCCCAGTCAGAGTTTCCTCCTGGTTTCTGAGCAGATTTTTGTGTTTATCCTCTGCGTGGTTGTCTCCCATTTGATATGGTGTTGACCTAAAATTCCCCGCAGACTCGATAATGGTTTTTCTCAGCAGATCTCTTCTTTCCCCGGCTAGGTTTGAGCCTTTGGGATAATGATCTCTTTTTTCTCCAGCAAGTCGTCTCCCTCTTTTGTGGATTGACCGAGAATCGTATCGATGATTCAAATTGTGACACTTTTGTATCCTTTGCGATCGTTTTTTCAGCATGATCATCATATATACATATACATATACATATACATGTACATATGTACCCACATATTTCATCATCATTTTTGTTGATTCACTAATGAGATTCTTGTTCTCCGTTATGGCGATACTTTATCCCCATACAAGTTTGATATATGTCCTCCCTCAATTATAGAGAGTCAGCCCCTTAAGCAGAAAGACTTTAACCTTTCTCCTCTCCCCACTGAGTTATTTCCCCGTGGATGATTATTATTTCAGTGTCCCCCCCAGTTGATTATCTGGATGGAATCACTCCCCTTGAGTTATATCTGTAACACCCTTCTAAATACCCCAAATTATTATAATTAAAATAACAATGTATTCATCAGAGTAATTATGCCCCGAAGGGTGTCACACAATCATTTCACAAAAATCATTAAAATATCCTGTCATGCTCATTTATTTGATCAAAATAAGGTTCTTTGCATAATTCGCAACGGAATAAAATTCAACTCAATGTAAAACATGTAACACAATACATGTAAATCATCAACAACAATATCAAATCAATTAAGACATCCCCTCCCGATGTTACATCTATCAGAGCATGACCCATAAGAACTACTCTAGACTCCAAGCATTAGCTTCTACTCAACTCATTTCTCGTTACCTGAAAAATAGATGTAAGGGTGAGTTCCTCAATCAATATAATAAGCATTATAGAACAACATGTAATGCTAAGTAATTAACACATTAATTCACCCTAACCAGACTACACACTCAGCAACGGCAGTATCCGTTCAAACATCATATTCAACAATGACATATAGCATATATATAATCTCAACCATACTCAACATCAACAACACAACACACACCACACATATAATACTGGAATACATCCATTCATATTATATGCCATACAGTTATTATGCAATGAGACTCCATGCATGCGGTACCGACTATTTGTGAACATATAGTTCAACCTCACCGTCCAAATCCAGGCACGGCTACCAAGCTCACTAGTCCCACTCATTTGAGACATAGTGACTCACTCACTAATTCCTCACCATGGGAATTAGCTACCACCCCAAATGGGCCATGAAATGCACGCTAATCACCTAGCATGCAAACATTAACAACAACAATCAAATGATTTACTCACTAATTCCTCACCATGGGAATTAGCTACCACCCGAAGGCCACAATATGCATGCTAATCATCTAGCGATGCAACCTCAACAACAATTTAAGAATAGACACATGCTCACACTCTAAGCCATAGAATAGTCTATTCACAAACACATGCATAATATATACATTCACAACATTTTGCATATCATCATACATCATCAATACAGGTATCAACACATCATCACACATGTATAAAACACTTCCTCAGCACATGTATGAAACACCTCAGCAACACATGTATAAACACTTCTTCTGCCTTGCTCGCTAGGCGAGGCAGTGGCGAAGCTCTGGTTCGCTAGGCGAGCTCAAGGCGAACAGCTCCAGGAAATTGGTAAATTAATTCGCTAGGCGAGCTCAAGGCGAAGGTAATAGCGAACTCATTCTGTTTTGGTGAAAAACACAGCTAGCACTCACTCGCTAGGCGAAGCTCCAGCGAGTCCACAGCGAACATTACAGTAGCAAAACCTCTCAATCTCGCTGGGGCGAGGTTGAGGCGCGTTCCTTCGCTAGGCGAAGGTTATGTTCGCTAGGCGAACATGACAGTTCACCAGACGCGTTTTCTCTGGGCAGGGATCTCATGTGCCCATCCCAGACCCTTCCCACTCAAACTTACTCGTCGCCATTCATCACCAATTTATCGGTTTGATTACACACACAATCATCAATTTGATTACGGTTTTCACTCAACCTATTCATCACAAATTTTCAGCATTCCAAATCCCAATTAGGGTCGATTCAACGGTTTCTCACTACCCATTACATATTATCCCAAAATACCCATCAATCGACGATAAACCCCCCTTACCTTAACAATCCGGCAGAATCTTTGAGCTTCAAGCTTTCGTTCTCCAACCTTTGCTCTTCAGCTCCTCTTCTCTGCCCTTTTTCCCTTTTCTCTCACGATGCTTCTCTGTTCTGTTTTCACGTGAATTGCTTTTCCAAATGAGAACTTTTCCTTATTCCAACATATATATATTTTCCAAATAATAATAATTATTCCAAAATAATAATAATAAAATTTCTAATTATTCAATTAAATTAATAATTACATTATTAACTCAATTTAAATAATTATTTTATTATTATCGGGGTGTTACAACTCTCCCCCACTAAAAGAGTTTTCGTCCTCGAAAACATACCTCAAGCGAACAACTCTGGGTAAGATTCCTTCATCTTACTCTCCAGTTCCCAAGTCACGTTGCCACCTGCTGGTCCTCCCCAAGCTACCTTCACCAAGGCAATCTCTTTACCCCGCAACTGCTTCAACTCTCGATCCTCGATCCTCATAGGTGATGTTTCAACAGTCAGGTTATCTCTCACCTGTACATCATCTATTTGGACTATATGCGACGGATCATGAATGTACCTCCTCAACTGAGACACATGAAAAACCTCATGCAAATTCGCAAGCGACGGCGGTAAAGCGATACGATAGGCTACCCCTCCTATTCTCTCCAAAATCTGATAAGGACCAATGAATCGAGGTGTCAACTTCTTCGACTTCAAGGCTCGACCAACACCAGTTATCGGAGTAACACGAAGAAACACATGATCTCCCTCTTGGAACTCAAGTGACTTCCTCCTCTTATCATGATAACTCTTCTGACGACTCTGAGCAATTCTCATCTTCTCCTGAATCATCTTAATCTTTTCCGTAGTTTGTTGAACAATCTCCGGTCCAACCACAGCACTCTCACCGGACTCATACCAACATAAAGGTGTCCGACATCTCCTACCATACAAAGCTTCAAACGGTGCCATACCAATGCTCGAATGAAAACTATTGTTGTAGGTAAACTCAATCAAAGGCAAATAACAATCCCAAGCACCTCCTTTTTCCAAAACACAAGCTCTCAAAAGATCCTCTAGTGACTGAATAGTCCTCTCAGTCTGACCATCAGTCTGCGGATGATATGCAGAACTCAATCTCAGTTTAGTTCCCAAAGCTCTCTGCAAACCTTCCCAAAACTTCGATGTAAATCTAGGATCTCTGTCCGAGACAATACTCGACGGAATACCATGCAAGCTTACAATCTTCTCAATATACAACTCGGCTAATCTCTCTAACGGATAATCCATTCTGATCGGAATGAAATGAGCCGACTTCGTCAATCTATCAACAATCACCCAAATAGCCTCAAAATGCTTACTTGTCCTCGGCAAACCAGAAACAAAATCCATACTAATACTGTCCCACTTCCACTCTGGAATAGACAACGGTTGCATTAGCCCAGACGGCTTCTGATGCTCAATCTTCGACTTCTGACAAGTCAAACAGGAATACACAAAACTTGCAATTTCTCTTTTCATTCCCGGCCACCAAAATAATCTTTTCAAATCATGATACATCTTCGTAGCTCCAGGATGAATACTCAAACCACTACGATGTCCTTCTTCCAGAATACTCTTCTTAAGTTCTATAACATCCGGAATACACACTCGATTACCAAATCTCAAAACACCATTCTCGTCAACTCTGAATTCACCACCTTGACCTTGATTTACTAAAGTCAACTTATCAACCAAAAGCATATCAGATTTCTGACCCTCTCTGATCTCATCCAAAATACCACTTGTTAACTTCAACATTCCCAATTTAACACTATTGTGAGTACTCTCACACACCAAACTCAAATCTCTAAACTGCTCAATTAAATCCAATTCCTTAACCATTAACATAGACATATGTAATGATTTCCGACTCAATGCATCAGCCACTACGTTTGCTTTACCCGGATGGTAATTCAAACCAAAGTCATAATCCTTCAGAAATTCTAACCATCTCCTCTGTCTCATATTCAGCTCTTTCTGATCAAACAAATACTTTAAACTTTTATGGTCACTGAAAACTTCGAATCTCGATCCATACAAGTAATGCCTCCATAACTTCAGAACAAATACCACAGCTGCCAACTCTAAATCATGCGTCGGATAGTTCCTCTCATGAACCCTCAGCTGTCTCGAAGCATAAGCTATAACCTGCTTATTCTGCATCAACACACCACCTAAACCCAACAATGAAGCATCACAATAAACCTCAAATAATTCCGACGAACTCGGTAATATCAAAATAGGAGCAGTAGTTAACCTTCTCTTTAACTCTTGGAAACCTTCTTCACATTTTGAGTCCCAAACAAATGCTTGTCCCTTTCTAGTCAACATCGTCAACGGTAACGCCAACTTAGAAAATCCCTCAATGAACTTCCTATAATAACCAGCCAAACCAAGGAAACTTCGAATCTCAGCAACAGACTTAGGAGCTTCCCACTTAGATACCGCTTCTATCTTAGAAGGATCAACAGCAACACCACCTCTTGAAATCACATGACCAAGAAAACTAACCTCTTCCAACCAAAATTCACACTTAGACAATTTAGCAAATAACTGCTTTTCCCGCAGCACTCCTAAAACCACTCTCAAATGCTCAGCATGCTCTTCTTCAGATTTCGAATACACCAAAATGTCATCAATAAACACCACGACAAACTGATCTAAGTACGGATGGAAAATCCTATTCATGTACTCCATGAATACTCCAGGCGCATTAGTCACACCAAAAGGCATCACAGAATACTCATAATGTCCATACCTCGTCCTGAAAGCAGTCTTCTGAATATCTTCAGTTTTCACACGTATCTGATGATACCCAGATCTCAAATCTATCTTGCTGAACACACTCGCACCAACCAACTGATCCATCAAATCATCAATCCTCGGCAAAGGATACCGATTCTTGATCGTCACTTTATTCAGTTGCCTGTAGTCCACACACAACCTCATAGTACCTTCTTTCTTCTTAACCAATAACACTGGTGCACCCCACGGTGACACACTCGGACGAATAAATTTCTTATCCAACAGATCTTCCAACTGACTCTTCAATTCAGCTAACTCAACAGCAGACATACGGTAAGGAGCCATCGATATCGGCCTAGTACCAGGTACCAACTCAATCGAGAACTCCACTTCACGCTCTGGCGGCAATTCATTCACCTCTTCCGGAAACACCTCAGGAAAATCACACACTACGGCTAGATTACCAATCACCAGTTTATCTTTAGCCTCCAAAGTCGCTAACAGCATAAACAACTCTGCCCCATCTGCCACTTCCTCATTCACCTGCCTTGCAGATAGAAACAAACTCTTTCCTTCCTCAATCTCAGGAAATATCACAGTCTTATCAAAACAGTTGATATAAACTCGGTTAAACACCAACCAGTTCATACCCAAGATAACGTCAATCTGCACTAATGGAAGACACACAAGGTCTATCCCAAAATCTCTACCAAAAATATTCAAAGGACAACTCAAACAAACCGAAGTAGTAGTCACTGAACCCTTTGCAAGAGTATCAATCACCATACTTCCACGCATCTCAGATATCTCTAATTTAAGCTTCACAGCACAATCCACAGATATAAAAGAATGAGTAGCACCTGTGTCAATAATAGCTATAAGAGGAAAGCCATTAATATAACACGTACCTCGGATCAACCGATCATCTGCAAAAGTCTCGGAGCCTGATAAAGCAAAAACCTTGCCCCCTGACTGATTTTCTTTCTTTGGCTTAGGACACTGTGGACTGATATGACCCACCTCTCCACAGTTGAAGCAAGTCACAGTCTTCAACCGGCAATCTGCAGCCAAATGACCACCTTTTCCACATTTGAAACACTTCTTCTCATTACTGGTACACTCATGGATACGATGTCCAGCCTGACCACATCTGTAACACTTAGCAGGAGCACTAGAATCTCCCCCACTAGGCCTCTTCATCCCACTCTGTCTCTGAAAACCTTTGCCAGCTGCATACGGTTTTCCACGATCAATCTGATTCTTACCTTTCCTATCAACCCTCTGCTGATAGCTCTCAGCTCTGGCCTTGGAATCCTGTTCAAAAATCCTGCAACAGTCAACCAAATCAGAAAACACTCTAATCCTTTGATATCCAATAGCCTGCTTGATCTCGGGACGCAACCCGTTCTCAAACTTCACGCATTTGGAAAATTCTCCAGCAGCCTCAGCATAGGGAGTGTAATACTTCGACAGTTCTGTGAACTTGGCAGCATACTCCGTAACAGTCCGGTTACCCTGCTTCAGTTCCAAGAATTCTATCTCTTTCTTTCCTCTGACATCCTCGGGAAAATACTTCCTCAGAAATCTCTCTCTGAACACAGCCCAAGAAATATCAGCATTTCCAGCAGTTTCCAACTCAGTGCGGGTAGCAACCCACCAATCATCAGCCTCCTCTGACAGCATATGTGTACCGAACCTGACCTTCTGGTTATCAGCACACTCAGTTACTCGGAAGATTCTCTCTATCTCCTTCAACCACTTCTGAGCGCCATCTGGATCGTATGCTCCCTTGAACATTGGAGGATTGTTCTTCTGGAACTCACTCAACTGACGAGCAGCTCCCATTCCCATAACATTCTGATTTCCTCCAAGCACTCCAGCCAGCATACCCAGAGCCTCAGCAATTGCAGCATCATCTCTACCTCTTCCAGCCATCTCTATTCTGAAACCCAAACAAACTAAACAATAAGTACTGATAGGGTTACACAACACCTATCCCGTACAGGGGAAACAGAAATTACGACTCGACACGACCGACTATGCTCTGATACCACTAATGTAACACCCTTCTAAATACCCCAAATTATTATAATTAAAATAACAATGTATTCATCAGAGTAATTATGCCCCGAAGGGTGTCACACAATCATTTCACAAAAATCATTAAAATATCCTGTCATGCTCATTTATTTGATCAAAATAAGGTTCTTTGCATAATTCGCAACGGAATAAAATTCAACTCAATGTAAAACATGTAACACAATACATGTAAATCATCAACAACAATATCAAATCAATTAAGACATCCCCTCCCGATGTTACATCTATCAGAGCATGACCCATAAGAACTACTCTAGACTCCAAGCATTAGCTTCTACTCAACTCATTTCTCGTTACCTGAAAAATAGGTGTAAGGGTGAGTTCCTCAATCAATATAATAAGCATTATAGAACAACATGTAATGCTAAGTAATTAACACATTAATTCACCCTAACCAGACTACACACTCAGCAACGGCAGTATCCGTTCAAACATCATATTCAACAATGACATATAGCATATATATAATCTCAACCATACTCAACATCAACAACACAACACACACCACACATATAATACTGGAATACATCCATTCATATTATATGCCATACAGTTATTATGCAATGAGACTCCATGCATGCGGTACCGACTATTTGTGAACATATAGTTCAACCTCACCGTCCAAATCCAGGCACGGCTACCAAGCTCACTAGTCCCACTCATTTGAGACATAGTGACTCACTCACTAATTCCTCACCATGGGAATTAGCTACCACCCCAAATGGGCCATGAAATGCACGCTAATCACCTAGCATGCAAACATTAACAACAACAATCAAATGATTTACTCACTAATTCCTCACCATGGGAATTAGCTACCACCCGAAGGCCACAATATGCATGCTAATCATCTAGCGATGCAACCTCAACAACAATTTAAGAATAGACACATGCTCACACTCTAAGCCATAGAATAGTCTATTCACAAACACATGCATAATATATACATTCACAACATTTTGCATATCATCATACATCATCAATACAGGTATCAACACATCATCACACATGTATAAAACACTTCCTCAGCACATGTATGAAACACCTCAGCAACACATGTATAAACACTTCTTCTGCCTTGCTCGCTAGGCGAGGCAGTGGCGAAGCTCTGGTTCGCTAGGCGAGCTCAAGGCGAACAGCTCCAGGAAATTGGTAAATTAATTCGCTAGGCGAGCTCAAGGCGAAGGTAATAGCGAACTCATTCTGTTTTGGTGAAAAACACAGCTAGCACTCACTCGCTAGGCGAAGCTCCAGCGAGTCCACAGCGAACAT
This sequence comes from Lathyrus oleraceus, assembly GCF_024323335.1. NCBI lineage: Eukaryota > Viridiplantae > Streptophyta > Magnoliopsida > Fabales > Fabaceae > Lathyrus > Lathyrus oleraceus. Next base: position 35,934,317 of record NC_066583.1, on the reverse strand, counting down.
TACAGTAGCAAAACCTCTCAATCTCGCTGGGGCGAGGTTGAGGCGCGTTCCTTCGCTAGGCGAAGGTTATGTTCGCTAGGCGAACATGACAGTTCACCAGACGCGTTTTCTCTGGGCAGGGATCTCATGTGCCCATCCCAGACCCTTCCCACTCAAACTTACTCGTCGCCATTCATCACCAATTTATCGGTTTGATTACACACACAATCATCAATTTGATTACGGTTTTCACTCAACCTATTCATCACAAATTTTCAGCATTCCAAATCCCAATTAGGGTCGATTCAACGGTTTCTCACTACCCATTACATATTATCCCAAATACCCATCAATCGACGATAAACCCCCCTTACCTTAACAATCCGGCAGAATCTTTGAGCTTCAAGCTTTCGTTCTCCAACCTTTGCTCTTCAGCTCCTCTTCTCTGCCCTTTTTCCCTTTTCTCTCACGATGCTTCTCTGTTCTGTTTTCACGTGAATTGCTTTTCCAAATGAGAACTTTTCCTTATTCCAACATATATATATTTTCCAAATAATAATAATTATTCCAAAATAATAATAATAAAATTTCTAATTATTCAATTAAATTAATAATTACATTATTAACTCAATTTAAATAATTATTTTATTATTATCGGGGTGTTACAATATCCTCATTGGGTTGAGTCTTGATTGACTGTTTCTTTCTAGATCTTACCTAGATAGATGCTTTAGGTCCCCTAAGAATTTATTACCCAGTAGCTGGTAATATTCTTCTTAGTTTGCAATTTGCTACTTCTTACCCGATACCCGGCAAAAGTACCCTTATTTTCTCCTCAGTGGAGTCCCCAGCGGATTCATTTTTTGATTCCCCAGGAAGTATATCCTTGATATGTTCATCCTAACCGATGACGGATATTTTTTTCCCCTATTTGAGTTTATCCTTGATATGTTCATCCTAACCGGTGACTGATATTCTCATATTTGGTATTCTACCCAGTTAAAAGGTAGTTGTAATCCCTGTCCTATTCCCTAGAGAGTTAATCCTTGATATGTTCATATTAACCGATGACATGTTTCCTTCTCTTTGCGGTCTTCTACCCAGTAACCGATAGTTGTAAATTCTGCTTTTCTTTTCCCCTTTGTAGAGTTTATCCTTGATATGTTCATCCTAACCAGTGACGGGTACTCTCTTCTTTGGTATTCTATCTAGTAACTGATAAATGTAATTCCTATTTTCTTCCTCGAAGAGTCTATCCTTGATATGTTCATCTTAACCGTGACAAATATTTCTCTTGTGGTATTCTATCCAGTAACTGATAGATGTAATTCCTATTTTCTTTCTCGCAGAGTCTATCCTTGATATGATTATCTTAATCGATGACGGATATTTCTCTTGTGGTATTCTATCCAGCATTCGATAGATGTAATTCCTACTTTTTGTTCAGTTGGTTTATCCTTGATATGTTCATCTTGACTGATGACGGATATCCTCCTTAACATCCCCAGGCAAGTCTATCCTTGATATGTTCATCCTAACCGATGACAGATTTTCTTTCCTTTGAGTTTATCCTTGATATGTTCACTTTAACCGGTGACAGATATTCTCATCTTTGGTCTTCTGCCCAGTAACTGGTAGTTGTAAATCCTATTTCTGCAGTTTCTCCCCAGCAAGGCTATTCTTACCTAGTAACCGGTAATAAATATTCCTGCCTGGCGGTGCCCAGCGAGTATATCCTTGATATGTTCATCCTAACTGATGACGGATGTCCTCTCTGTCAGATCTTTATTATCTCCTTACCCAGTAACCGGTAGTGGATAATAAATTTCTGCTCCTCCTGCGTTGAAGTCTATTTCTTACCCAATTGAGTTGAGTGCGCACTTCCTTAGTGAAATCACTTTTCCTGCATGATTCAAGTATGTCAGTTTTATCCTGATCTCCTCGTTTCCCCTGCAGATGTTTTTGTTTCCCCCAGCTGAGTCCGTCCATTTTTTATGGAATTTCTCTAGCCCCCCAGTAGTTTTTAAGTCTTAGTATGGCCTACGCATAACCTCTTTTATCCCCTCAGAGTCTCTGTCTCCCCAAAATGCCTTATGCTCCTACGGACCTTCAGTCTCTTTAATTTCTTTTCCTTTGTGGCAACATTTCCCCACAAAGAATTTGCTTTTAACATTCATATCATATGCATCATGAGGTCTCTTAGGGACCAAAATTTGTTTCTATATATTGTTATTTAAGCTCATTCTACTGAGTCGACATGAAGATTTTAACCTTCACCTCCTCCATTAGAATGTTCTTAAATAGGGGCAGCTGTAAGACCCCAATTTCGACCATAAGATCCCTAATGCAATATCATCATATGCATTAGCATTGGGATCATACCTTGGCATCCTCCTTACCCCTCTTTCATTGAGTTTGTTTTGGGAGAGATCACTAAGCACCATGTGATTGTATCATACTTGTATATTATCATTTCACTAATCAAAACACCACAAATATGTCTTTGTATTTGCCTAACTCTTTTGTAGAAAGGGCACAATCACCATTGATCTATCAAGTTCACATCTAGGGTTTGAGACCCTCATAGCTAAGAGAACAACCAAGGAATGATCCACAATGTCTCTAAGCATCATATATGAGTCCCAATGATCTTTTCATGTTATTTTGATCAAGATTTCTTCAAGAGTTTGTAGTTGGTTTGCCTTGGAAACCCTAATTTATCTGGGTATTTTGAGTAACTTCTTCAACAAGCTTCTTCACCAATTAATCAAATTTCTCAAGGGGAACTTCAAAATTCATCATCTTATGCATATATGATCTACCATGAGCCTAAAAAGTCAAGATAATTGCAAGTTAGCAAGTTGGTTGATGGTGGTTGGCCAGATGAATTCATCTGATCAAAACTGGGTCCCCTAGACCATATCTCCTACAATTTTCACCATATTAAAATTATTCCAAGATCAAAGTTACTCTAAATGACATTCAAACAACTTTCATGTTTAAGTCTAGAGCTAATTTTTCTTTTAAAGTCATTTTCCATGTTGAAACATTATAGGTCACTTTGTCTAAACCCTAATTTGAAAGTCAACTTCCCAAGGCCATAACTTGCTCAATTTTTATGATATGAAAGATTTCCAAGTTTCATAATCAAATTCAATATGTCTACTTAAAATTTAATGTTTGGAGTGAGAGCTAAATAAACTTTTATGAGCATGTGAAATGAGAATACATTATAGGTCATTTTGGACCAATACCATTGAACAAGTGATTTTCCTCAACTTCAAAAATACAAATGATGACAAATTGGTTACCATTTTGAAGGTCTTTGAAAGAGATATAACTTTGATAAAGACACTTTTATCATTTGGATCTCACATAAAAAGTTTAGTAAGGTGGAAAATTGAGGTATATGGCTTGACACTTAGAAAAAATTTCAACATGTTGAAATTTCCAAACTTCCACCTCAAAATTCACCTTGATCCAAGTTCCAAATGGAAAAGTGTCCAACATAATATTTGTTCCTCTTGATCTAAGCTTTCCAAAGAGTCCTATTTCATTCATTTTGGACAAGATTTTCTAGGGCTGTGCATGGTTTTAACAGGCATGCATCAAGTGGAAAAATCAAAAGTGCAAATGACCATTTCACATTGCCTTGCCATTCAAGCTTCATTTCAATCTCATTTCAGATGCATTTGGACCTAATTGGATTGCTTCATGGGCCTGGACACGCCCATGCAAGCATGTGCATGGCATTGCCAAATTTGGAAGAATCTTGAAGTGTGCAAATAACATTCCCAATTGCTATAAATACAAGCCCTCTGAGCTCATTTGAAGGGATCCTTGCACGCCAGCTTTACCCTTCTCTTCGAACCCTCACAATTCAAAGGAAAAACTGAGAATTTTCATTTTGAAAATTGAGTTTGAATCTCACTGTTTGGAGATTCAAAAACTCCAGGATCCAAAGCTTTGTTCCATTTCTAAACCACTTCTGCAAGCTTCCTGAGTGTGATCAAGCAAGGATTGAAGCAAGCAAGATCAAGTTCTGCACACCATTGAAGGTACTTTCCAGAAATTTTCTTCTCTTCGATTCTCACTCAATTCTCATCAATTCTCTTGGATCTTTGGTTGTCAGAAGTCCTACCAATGTAGACAAGAATATTGATTTACTTTGAGATCAAATGAAGCAACTCAGTTGACACACCTCAAAATTCAACTCCTCATATCTTTCTATATATGTAAAGTTAGTTAAAATTGAGGTCAGATTCGTGCTCTACGCCATTTTTTCTTTCAGATCATGTCCTCCTTTTTCATTTATGTGATAGTGATGACTGAACCAGTCCGGTGAGGCTCGCCTAAGAAGGTGACCGGAGGTTTAGCGTCGGTGATGTGCTGGATAGGTTCAAAGCCATTGATCTTGTTCAAAATGTTTTAATCTCACGTGTTGCTTGTAATTAGCACTTGTGTCACGCGTTGACTAGTGACTGTGGTGGAAAGCGCGCTGATGGCCACTTGATCTGCCACCTCAATTAATGAGGGAGATCAAGTGGTCCATGTTTTTTCTGAATATTTGAATTTCATTTTATATGTTTTATTTTCATTAATTCATATTAATTTTAATATTGATCCAAAAAATATGAGAGTTTCACCAAAAAAATTCAAATAAAATCCTCTTTCATATTCTGAATTAAAATTATTTTTTGGATCATTATTAATATTTTTCATGATTTAATTGATTTTGTGAATATTTTTAAAAATACTTTTAAGTCTCTAAAAATTCTGAAATTTTTTCTCCAAGGTCCTTTGACCTTGTTTGACCTATGATAAATCTCATGGCCATTGCTTTGGTGTTTTGATGAGGTTTTAGGAATTTGACAAACCATATTTAATTTAATGCATTATTTTTAGTATTTTTTAAATTAAATAAATTCTAAATAATTGTTTGAGCCATTTTGTTTGTTTGTATGAGTTTGACTTGTGTTGTTGGGCCTTGGTCAAGGTTGATTTGACTTTGCTAGGTTAAGATCATTGGATTTAGGGGATTGGTGGAATGTACATTCCATCTCTCAAAATGAATGAATGATCTTAATTTGGTAAAAGTCCTCCTTTTTCCAATTTGAGTTTTATCCATTTCCCCTCCCTCTTCATCTTATTCCCCTTCTTTATGCATTCATGTCATGGTCCTATGATATCTCAACGTCCTAAGGCTAGTTGATTGAAAATCAATATAAGTATGGATGAGATTAGGTCACCTCTTTTGCATATTATTTTTGTGTGTGGTATGTTTCATGAGCATAGTCCATTATACTATGTCTCTAACATGCATTAACACCAAAATTATATTGCCCGACCTCAAATAGTTGTGACTTCTACATAAGTCCAATTACGATTGCTTAACATAGCGCTAAATTTTTGACACAAAAGACATAGCATTCTAGTTAGTGAGATTGTAAGTCTCCCCTCTTTCATGGTATTGTGTGGAAACTTGGCCTTTTTTCCTTCCTTTCGAAGATGTCTTGGTTCAAGGATCCATGCTTGTGATAAGTGGGTTGAGTGTTCTCCAAAGAATGACTTAAAACAAAAAGCAAAAGCAATACTAACTTCTAACTCATTAATAACTAACATTTAACTTCAAGTCATTTAATTTAATGCACTTTATTTTTAAGCCCTATTCATTTGCCATTATTCATACCATTCTAATTGTTTATGTTAATGTCATTTTCACTTTGTCCATTTGGACCATATTTTATGATATATTTTTCTTGTGTATATTGTGTGTGTTTGTGTGGTCTTTGGCCATCAATGTACATAATAAGAACAAAAACCCTAAAAAATATCTTGTGTGGACTGTTGGTTTGATCTGAGACAATTGGACTTAAAATTTAGGCAACAATCCCTATGCAAAGGACTTGGCTAATGTCAACTTTCATGTAACCAAGTGCTTGTAATCTGAAAATTCATCGGATACATCATTGAAGAACCATTGGAGTTCATCTACAACATGATCATTATGAAGCTGTTATTTTGAACCTCTGACTTATGGCATTATGGAATTCATCTGCTACATGGGCAAATTTGAAGAAGATCATGGAATGGCTAAGCTTGGATGTGGCTATCTTTATTTGATGTCTTGCTCTTCAAGTTAATATTGTGGGCCTTGTTTGTTGCTTGATTCTAATGTCCAAGGGAATTTGGGTTTCTATATGATATTCTTGTCTATTGGATTGCAGCCCATTGGTCAGATCTTTTCAACTCTTAACTTTTAAATTTATGCTTAGGATTCGTCTCTTCATCTCCTCCTCATCTCTTTAATTTTAAAATCTCTCCCTCCTTTTAAAAACTCCTTTGTTTGAACTTGTTTTTTTTCTAAACTTAGACCCTTTGCAAATTAGAAACTCTGGCCTTATGCCATTGCATTTTCAAACTTCTTTTCTTAAATCAAACTTGTAAATAAACTTAACTATACTTGACTTAAAATTTTCAAAAGCCACAAAGAACTAACTCATTCAAACCATTTTTTAGGCCTTTGTGCCTTTCAAACCTAATTTTTGTTAAAAGCAATGCATCCACTTTGAAATTTGTATCATGAACTACGAGGTTTTGATCCCTCATTTTTTATGTTGGTACGTAGGCACAAGTCCGAAGGTCTTGTCAAACACAAAAATATAGTTAATGAATTATTTTCTCATCCCCCCATTCTATTTGCTTGCAAACATCATTTATACAAAATGCATATGCACACAAAAAAGGGCTCCCTAGGAGTACCTAAGACACTTTGGATGCTAACTGTCGCATCTCGAAAAATACGATTCCTCGCGATGGTCGCGGAAAAAATTTATGTTCGACTAGAGTCGCCACCGAACCTTATTTATCCCAATGAAGGAATAGGAAAATATCGATAAAACCTTTAGGAAATGGAATAATGGTCATCACAACCATATTCGGGTTCGGGAGTGGATTACGTAAGGCGAAGGTATTAGCACCCCTTACGTCCGTTGTACTCAACGGGAACCTTTTAGTTCTAATATGCGCTTCGAGTGTTAATTTATGTTTGTTTGTTATCTTTGGGTTATAAAATATTGAAAATAGAAACTGATGAGAACCTCAGAAAGGAGAAAGGGGAGGTTTTTTATTAGTGTGCTCGCGAAGATACAACAATCTCCTGCCTACGTATCCTTAAATAAGGAAATCAGAGCATTCGTAGTTAGGGGAACTACGGTTGGTTGGTGTTTTTTTAATGAACAACTGTTTGGATCGCATCCTAAAGGCTAAATGTTGGCTTGTCTACTCTCGGCGGAGGCTTAAGCATTGGTTTGTTGTGCGCATTAGAAAGGATTAACAGTGTTCTTTCTGAAGAGAGTTTCAGTCACACGGGGGTGACAAGCTAGATTAATATGTTGGATATTTTGTTTAACTAGTTTTGATCGCATGAGGGCGAGGACAGATAAATTTGATGTGTTGAGACATTTTGGTTGGATGATGATTACTCGGATAGTCGAGTAAGACAACTCGTATCCTAATAGTCGGGAAAGGGAATAGAAGACTCTAGACCATTTTCTTTTTCATCCTTAATTATAGAAAGGATTTGATAATAGTTAAAGTGTTTCGAACGGATGACGAATACTCGGATAATCGAGTAAGACAACTCGTATCCTAATAATCGGGAAAGGGAATAGAAGACTCTAGACCGCTTTCTTTTTCATCTGAATGATTACGAAAATAAGTTTGCGTATGGTTGATGTATTTTAGAATGAACGACAAATACTTGAATGACTGAGTAAGACAACTCATATCCAAGCATTTGAGAAGAGGAATTGAAGACTCAAGACCATCTCCCTTTTCGTATAGTTTGTTATGAAAATGATTTGATTAAGTATGAGTTGATAAAAAATGACAATTGTTCGACTGACCGAGTAAGAGAACTCGTGTTCAAACAACTGAGGAGTGAAATTGAAAACTCAAAGTCAACTCCCTTTTCATTTAACTTATTGTGAAAATATTTCGATTTAATCGGAGTTTGGAAGTTGGTATAGGAACGACAATTTTTGGCTAACCAAGTAAGAGAAATTGTATTCAAATAGTCGAGGAGAAAAATTGAAGACTCAAAGTTATCTCCCTTTTGGTTTCTTGTTATAAAAGGATTTGATTTGTTTGTGCTTAAATGGATTAGAAATGACGACCATTTGACTAACCGAGTAAGAAAACTCGTATTCAAATAATCGAGGAGAGGAGTTGAAAACTCAAAACCATCCCCTTTTCATTTTCAAATGAAGTATTGTTTAGATATGATTAAGTACTTTAATTTAACTTTCGATGTCGGATCGAGGTTTTAAAATTTGCATTCTTGTGAATGAATTGAATTTATTTGGTGAATAATCCATTTAATCGATTAATTAAAACCGAACAGGTCTCATTATAAGAAAGCCCAAGAGTAAGCCATGTGAGGTTGATGGCGATGCTTTTTCAAGCGATCGACTTACAAAGGCATTTAAAATGGGCTCGACTTTGAATCGAGAAATTCTATTTGTTTTAAAAATTGGTTTGAATTGATGGCATGGGAATTATAATCTTTTTGTATTTTTTAAGTCTTTATCATTTTTAGGTTCATTTTAAGATGAGATGAAGAGTGTACAGTGATATAGCATAAAGCGAAGTAAAGTAAATATAAAAAATAAATGTTGGAAGCGGAATTTAAAAGAGTTAGATGTTAATTGTGGAAATTAAAAATTAGAGTTAATCGTTAAATGTTAGGTGTTAATTGAAATCAACATGAAATAACAAGAGAATTGCAATAAAATATTAAATCTAAAACAAATAACTAAAGTTTAAACAATTAACAAAAGTATCATTAAATTAAAACTCAAAACAATATTAAACAATCGAAAATCTCAATTCTAAACTATTATCCAAAATATTAATTTTAAAATATTAACAAAGATTAAATTCTAAAATCATTCTAAATTTAATTAAAATTCTAAAACAATTCTAAATCACCTTATAATTCTAATTAATCTACAATCATTTCTAAAAAAAGAAATCTAATTAAATTCTAAAATATTAACAAAGATTAAATTCTAAAATCATTCTAAATTAAATTAAAATTCTAAAACAATTCTAAATCACCTTATAATTCTAATTAATCTACAATCATTTCTAAAAAAAAGAAATCTAATTAAATTCTAAAATATTAACAAAGATTAAATTCTAAAATCATTCTAAATTAAATTAAAATTCTAAAACAATTCTCAATCACCTTATAATTCTAATTAATCTACAATCATTTCTATAAAAAAAATAAATCTAATTAAATTCTAAAATATTAACAAAGATTAAATTCTAAAATCATTCTAAATTAAGTTAAAATTCTAAAACAAATCTAAATCACAACAAAATTCTAATTAATCTACAATTATTTCTAAATACATCTAATTAAATTCTAAAACAATCAGCATGGGCCTAAAAGGGACAACCCAATTGTATGGGGGGTGCTGATAATGAAGTGGGGTGTATGGTCCAAATAATGAATGAATAAGGGAGATTGGGCTTAAGGCCCAAGCTATCCCTTAAGCCACATCAATGGGAATGAAAATCCCAAATCAACGTCCCAGCAAAACGACATCATCGTCGCTCTCTCCCTCTCCCATGGCCGATCGAAATCCCTAAAGCCTCTGCCGCATCGGGGCTTATCGCCTGCGGCGACAAAGTCCTCACCCTACTCGCGCTCACCCTACTATCACCGTCTCGACCTCTTGATTCCTAATCCCTGGCCAGATTCCTAATTCCTCCCTAAACAAGACAAACCTAAACAACTTTCCATGCAACCGTAATAAAATCAAAACGAAAACGATGAAGATGTGCTTACCTACGGATTCGCCGCTCTACCGGAATCGATGGACGAGAAGTACCAAATTTTAAATCGGAGGCTTCAAATCCGGTAACGTGAGGATTCGCGCTTGCGTCGTCCGCTCCTCTTCTTTACCCTTGGTAATGTATGGTTACTCTGGATCTCGATGTGTGTGTTCTTCCCGTTAACCCTTTTTTAGGGCTTTTTGAAAATATTGCTCTCTGTTGCTGTTCTTGCTATGCGTTTTCAGTTGTGTTTTTGTTTAAGGTTTTTTTATAGAAAAAATGTTATCTTGTTCTTGCTGTTGTTGTTGTTGTTGTGTTCTTTTGGGTTTTTTAGAAAAATCTATGTGTTGTGTATTTATCTGTTAACTTTCATGAATCCCTTTATGAAGAATTTTTTAAGTTTTAAAAACTCCTTCCTTTTTCAATTTGTCTTATCCCAGATTATGTGGGATTTGATTTGTTCTTTTTTTAGACCACCTTTGACGTGCTTTTTGGATGTTTAGGTTAACCTTATGGATAAAGTTTTAATCTGAGTAATTTTTTAATTGTTTTTCAGTTCTCTAAGTGCTTTTGAAAATTGCTTTTTAAATAAGCTGTTTTTCTTCTCTGCATATTACAACTCTGAAATGACTTGATGGAATGGAAGGTGGCTGTAAGAATTCCAACTTGGAGGCGCGCCCAAGTCCAAGGGGTTTTCAACCTAGCTACTTGGTCTTGGTCATTAGAATTAGGAACCTGTTTTGCAGCAAATTCCACTTAGTTAAAATGTAATTATTTAGTTTAGTTTTTTTTAAAGACAAAATGTGTATTTGGATTTATCTGTAACTTATTGAATTAAATCTAATAGCCATTGTAACTTGTTGGATTTGAAAAGAATTGAATTATTAAAGTGTATTTGGGATATTTGCAATTTGTTGGATTTGGAGTCTCATGGCCATAAAAAACTATGTATTCAACCTTTTAAGCTTTCAAAACTTAACTCAATATTTATTCATGCTAATCAATTTCAACTTTTAAAAATAACACACTTTTAACTTAAGTACAGAGAAACCAAATATAGTGATTTAAATTTGAAAAGCAACACAATTCTATCTTAAACACAAAAATCTAAATAGGGAACTTTTAATTTAAAAACAACACATATTCTAATTTAAACACAAAATTCTAAATAAGAGACTTTTAATTTTTAAAAAGCAACACATATTCTAATTTAAACACAAAAATCTAAATAAGAGACTTTTAATTTTTAAAAAACAACACATATTCTAATTTAAACACAAAAATCTAAATATGGAACTTTTAATTTAAAAACAACACATATTCTAATTTAAACACAAAAGTCTAAATATGGAACTTTTAATTTAAAAAATAACACATATTCTAATTTCAACACATAAATCTAAATATGATACTTTAATTTAAAAACAAACACATACATGCCTCAAAAAAAATTCAAATTTAATTTGGGCACCTAAGAAGAATTTAGAACTTGGCATAAATATTTGGGATGTGTAAATGGACTAGTAAATAGTGATCATAGAAATAATAACATGGCTCTTAATACTTACTAATAAAAAAATAGGTTTTGGATTAGTAATGTAAAAAAATTCAAACCACACTTTAGATTATGAACATACTTATGCAAATGGGTCTTTGAAACAAAGAGATCTCATGGGTAAACCACAAATGGCCGGACAAAATTGGGATATGACACTAACATCTTCCCTCTGTGTAACCAACCCCCTTATCTGTAATCTCTGACATTTTATTAGTTTTGATTTGAAAACTTCTTATTTTGGGGGTTTTGTTCGTACTTTTCCCTTTTTCCCTTGGAAACAATAAAAGTGCGGTAGCGACTCTTGTTATTTGACGTCTTGCTTATCCATAGCTTGATGATCACGAATTTTCCGCTACAATCGTCATATGCATTTAGGATTTCTATAGTTTGAGTTATGTTATCAGACTATTCATTCATAGTTTTATTTTTTTAAACATTAGGTTTTGTAACTACATGGACATCCTTAATGGTACAAAAATGGAATGGTTCAATATATTTAGAGGTCTTACCTTCATCCTTATTGGGATATACAACTCTTATAGGAACAATATCCAATGGATCATTAGATGGAAGGCTCTTAGATTTAGCTTGAGGACGAGTGAAATCTTTAGTGTCTTTAGTTTCCTTCGTTTTAGATATGTTTTTTTATCCTTTTCTAGATATATTTGTCATTGTAAGAGGAACACGATCAATCAACTTCTTAAGTTTCTTCCTTTTGAACTCCTTGGGTCATTTGATAGAGGAAGGACCTACTGACGGATCTTTGATTGAACAAAAAGGAAACAAATTTTGAAAGCCTAATATTTAATACATTAAGCCTTACACGCTAAGTAAGAAGTTTAAGACATGATGTCTCATATAATGTTTGAACATCTTGCTTAACATGTTATTTACAACAACTGCGCCAAGAAGCACCTCGAGACAGAAACATAATGTCTCATAATCATGGTAGAACATCTTGCTTAACATCTTGCCTACAAAATTTTGTCAATCACATGTAATAACATTATTTTTATGGGGTTAAGTTTTAGTGAACTTATGTCGTTATAGATATATTTGTACACAGTCCCCCAAACCATGAGGCATGTAGATATAAGTACTTTAAGTAATACATCTTGATGCTACACTTTCCTCCAACCATGATATATGTATGGGGAATAATGCTTAATATAATTCTTGGAAATACATAATCCCCCAAGCACGAGGCATGTAGGGTCTAAGTGCTTTATTATAATTCTCTATATTACACAGTCTCTCATGCACGAGGCAAGTAAAGGCGAAGTGCATTAATAGAAGTATCAATATTACATAATCTCCTAAGCATGAAACATGTATGGAAAATTGTTGTCAGAAGTCTCAATATTAAATAGTCTCTCAAGCACAAGTCGTGTAAGGGAAAAGTACTTTTTAATATGTTGAGATTCTCCTATTGGTCAAGCTTCTTCCAAAGGTCGGGGTTGTACTCTGTCGCGTTACTCCTTCTGTCAGTTATAGGATTTTAACAATTATTCTCAATTAAATAGGTGTAGTGGTCAAAATGCTTTGGGATAATATAAATTAACCTAGGACTCTAACCTTACCGTATTCCTAAGGGTATATCTCTCAATGATACATTTAATTTTATTGGGCACTTTGAAGTAGAAGGATTTCTCCTTTATTTAAGTTTGGTTATCTTTTTTTAATTTCATCGTTCCACCTTACTCTTTCCTTGCGAAATCTTTATTCTCCTCTTGAAATTCAAACTAGTGAATTTTTCCTCTTGTTCTTTGGTTTATTTTCATTTCCTATTTTCAGTCATGTTTTTTTATTCGTAATTGTGATTCGTATGGGAAGGTGATTGAACTTAAAAAATTGATTTCAAGAGGTATGAATTATGGATTCAATCTTTTAGGAGTTTGAATGGGGACCTGGCGTTAAAGGCTTGTTAAGATGGAAATGTTTAGAAGTCATAATAGTTTGTGTAGCGATGGTTTGTGTAGTGATATGCCTAGAACTAGTGATTTTGATTTAGTGTCTTCTTCCCCAGGATTAGCTAGGTCACTTATGGTAGATTCAACTTAAATAAGTGTTGTCTTATGTGATGATGTATTAAATGTTGGTTCACTATATAATGATGACACATGGATATAGGATTTTAGGAAGATGTGGTTTTAGAGCCTTGTGTTGAAGGTGAAAAAGATTGCATGCGGAGAACTCGAGGAAAAAAGAGTGAATATAGTTATACTTTTATACAGGTGTGATAGTTGACTTTAGAGTCGAAATCCCTTTCACCAATTTTCATTCTAACATATTAAAGACTATCAATGTCACCCCTCCTAAATTTATCCAAATGGTTTGGCATTTCTCTGGGGAATCAAAGTGATATACGGGGGGACTAAGCATCACACCAGGTGATTGAACTTAAAAAATTGATTTCAAGAGGTATGAATTATGGATTCAATCTTTTAGGAGTTTGAATGGGGACCTGGCCACGTAGATTATAGGCTTGTTTAGATGGAAATTTTTAGAAGTCATAATAGTTTATCTAGCGATGGTTTGTGTAGTGATATGCCTAGAACTAGTGATTTTGATTTAATGTCTTCTTCCCCAGGATTAGCTAGGTCACTTATGGTAGATTCAACTTAAATAAGTGTTGACTTATGTGATGATGTATTAAATGTTGGTTCACTATATAATGATGACACATGGATATAGGATTTTAGGAAGATGTGGTTTTAGAGCCTTGTGTTGAAGGTGAAAAAGATTGCATGCGGAGAACTCGAGGAAAAAAGAGTGAATATAGTTATACTTTTATACAGGTGTGATAGTTGACTTTAAAGTCGAACTCCCTTTCACCAATTTTCAATATAACATATTAAAGACTATCAATGTCACCCCTCCTAAATTTATCCAAATGGTTTGGCATTTCTATGAGGAATCAAAGTGATATATGGGGGACTAAGCATCACACCAGGTATAAACATCTTCTTCTTGTTCTACAAGATGAAGAGAGTTAATATAGGGATTTGGGTTTCAATAAGTGTGATTCCCGATATGGGCTTTTCCCCCCTTACTTTTCAAATTTAAAAACTAGAAGGAAAATTATGTTTGATTTTGAACTGACTTTCATTTCCCATAACTTATCTTTGAGTAGGATGGTACCCATACTTTTTATTTATTTATTATACGGGCGAGCCCATATTAGTTAAGGGTTAAAACTTTAATAAGCCTATCCCGAGAGATAAAGACGAGGTTGGCTTCCTAGAGTTACATGTTCTGAGAGACATGAGAGGGATCCCCCAATGCTTATGGTTCTTTTAGGTAGGGGTGTATTTCTATCATCTTCTCTCAGTTGTGTTCCATTATTGTTTATAACCTTTTACTTTTATTTTTGTAGAAATAATGACTTATATATCTCTTGAAACAAAGAAATATGTTGGAGATGGACAAAGCTCATAAGGGAAAATATGCTCTTATTTACCATAGAAGTGGCCTGACTAGCTTGCAAAATCTAACTTCAAATAAAATAAATGTAACACCCACCTTCATTTAATCATAATTAACACCTATTACTTATTGAATTAGTGGTAAATAAGTTAGATTATTTTCATAAGTACAAGCAATGGCAATGATTGGGAGTTTCACTTAAGTACAAGGGAAAATGAGTCAAATTGGTGGCAAGGTGTTTAAATCGAAACTATAGTAGAAACCTCATAATTTCCATTCATTTGTCACTTGTTTCAAAATAGAAAAATAAAGAATTTGGAGAGTGGAGAAAAGAGAGATAAACGAGTTATACTAGATGAAAGGAAGAAGAAGTAGTAGAACAAGCTCTTGCATGTTAAAGTTTTGAACTTATTAAAGAATAATAAAATTATAATCCTTGAATACTTAGAAGTGAAACAAGATATGAGCAGTTTGATAACCAAGAGTTGCCATCATCATCCATCAACCTTCATCATTTAACCTCCTATAAAATCAGAATCTTGATCAAAATAGGAATTCTCTTCCATGTTAGGATTTTGATCTTTTAAAGTAGAAGCAAGTTTGAAGCATTGAATAAGGAAAATTTAGGAGCATTTAATCATCATCATCATCATATATATTCCTTATCTATTTTAGGTTTAGAAAAATGTGGGGTTATTTCCATAGGCTTGAATTGGAATTAGAACCTCATGTTCCTTGCAATGCATGATTAGGGGTTAGGGTTAAGCTTTATGAAATATGCTTGCTTGTTTGAATTCATGATTTATTGTATTGTTTGATCATGAATGTGTCGTGTAAACTACTTACATGCTCTCAGTGATGTATACCTAGCATGTATCTTGTGAATTATCATTTGTATGTTGTGCGCATGTGCAATTTTAAAGAGATGCATGTGAACAAATCACAAAAATGGTGAAAATGAGTTTTTCAGAGCACGCCTACGTGTCGTAGCAATCACTACATGTGGTTATATTTGGCCCCTAGTTTTTATATGATGGGGTCCTGAACGACTATGGGTTCTATCTGCCACTATGACTGGCCGTAAAAAGCCCCTAAAAATGTATGATGAGGATTGTGTACTCGACTACGGGTCGTAGCAGCCACTATGGGTGGTTGTAGAAAACCCTTGACTAATTATTTTGTTCATTATTAGAAACCTTAGCTTAAGTAATTAATGCTTTAATTATTTACCCTGCTTGTGTCTGATGTTTTGTTGATTAGTAGTTAGCTATTAGAATGATGGTCATCTAAAAAATTTAGTGGATCACTAATTAATGAATGAACCATATTGATAGTATGATATTTTCCTAGTAAACTAAAAATAGGAAAAACATAAAGTGAGAAAACCTAGGTTTTATGTTGGAGCCCCATGGTAAAAAATTACTTGGATGATGGGTTGCATTCGAGTTTGATAAGTACCAATAATATTGATACCTAGGATCGTATTGAAATCCCATAGTAAATAAAGAAATGTGGAAATGTAATGGCACTTCGAGTTTGGCGAATACCGATAACATCGATTTTAATGAGGATCGAGTGTAATAAGTATAGTGAATGTCGAGACTACTATGAGGGTGATCCAGGAAATTGGGGAAGTTCATACCATAAAAACTCACCTGGGTGGACATAATTTAAGCAAAGGGAGGAAGGTTGCACCATAAAACCTCGCCTTAGGGGACAATATTAATAGTCAGTTATACTAACCATCTTCTAAGTTCTACATGGCTTATGAAATTAGGGTATTAACATTCACATATTGTTTGAAGCTGGATGAGCTTCGTTCCTCTTTGTTTTACTTACTTGATACATGAGTATAGTATTAGTAAGACTAGGATAATATTAGAAACCTTTGGCCAAGTGGAATTATGGTTTAGTTAGGACTCTATTGAGATAGTTGTATCTCACCCCATGTTTAATATTTTAGGTAATCAGGTACAAGACAAAGGAAAAAGGTAAGATGTTTTGAAGTATTTGAAGACCATGTTATCTATTTTGTTATTTCGTCGTGCTTTTATGTTTTAGTATTTTGTGTCAACATCTATTTTGTATATGTATTATGGCTTGGATCTTGTATTGTACATGTATTGGATTCCATATACACACTTTTGTTATACTCAGTTCATGTTTTTATATTTTGAATAATATGATTCGAGATGCATATTACTTGAGATGTTACAGGGTGTATCAAAGTAGGTTTATCCTCGACCCAACCATGAGACATCAATAGCAAATCTGTCTTCCTCATATGTGTCTTTTCGACCTGATTTATACTATCATAGTATCCATTTAATGAGTATAATTAACTCACTAAGTTTATATGTGATATACAAGACTATGGCTGAGATACCACGAGGACGCGAAAGGATGGCAAGGGCTTGTGCTCAGAATGTGGGAGCCAACTAGGTAACAGGAAATTATGAAGAGTGTTAGGCACATATGATGTACTATCAATAACATTACCAGTTGTAAATGCAACAACAACAACACCATCAGTGGTAGATGCAATATCAATTACAAGATTTTATATGACAGGTGATACAACATATTCAACTAGAAAGAGAGCAGTCATAACATCAATGGAAGTACTCGAGGATATACAACCATCAATTGAAGTAGGATGGTTCTTTGACAATGAGGAAGCTAAATTAAGGCATTAATCTAGTCATGCACCGAGATTTATACAAGTTTGGCGGAATGTTGGATGTTATGTTATTTATATATGCAAGTATACATAATCCAATAGTAGAAAGTGATGTAAAAGTAAGAGTATCAATCCCACGAAGAATGTATTAACTTAAGTTAACTCTCATTGTAAAACTTTGTGAATAGTTATGAGCAAGAGATGCTAATAATGGTTGGTTGTCACAAATTTAGGTTGAGCAATAATTGATAAGAGTAAAGAAGTTAAATCAATAATGAGAGACATCTTTGACAATGATCCATATTTTGGGTGTGAAATATAAGCTTTGTTGTGACGGATGAGGCATAAAGCGATCAAGTGGTGCATGCCCAACCCTGTGTCTATGCAACAAGTGCCACAACACATGGCCTTAAATGTGTAGGAGGCCTCAAAGTAAAAAGATATTATTCCATCAGCCTACAAGTACTTTGTACTTTATGCCTATAGTATGAGATTTCTATAATATATATCACATCAGCCTAAATAAAATAATCCAGGCAATCTTATCATTTGATAACATTTCCAGTTCATTAATTGTTCCAATTTATTTTGGTATTCATAAAAACACGCTTTAAAATTAGTCCAATTCACAAGTGCATTTTTTCATTAATTGACAACCTACCATTGAAGGCATTTAATATATATTCAATTTACTTAATTTTATAAATAATTTTTTTAATGAAATATCATATAGTTATTTTATAAACTTCATCAATTCATCTTATTTTTTATGCATCTTATTTTATTTTATAGTGATTTGGTATTTTTTAAATATATTTTTTAACTTTTATTTTATAATAATATATTAAAAAGTTAGTAAATTTATAAGTATTTTAATTAAATCATTACAATTAAATAAATAATAAA
Organism: Lathyrus oleraceus; assembly: GCF_024323335.1. Taxonomy (NCBI): domain Eukaryota; kingdom Viridiplantae; phylum Streptophyta; class Magnoliopsida; order Fabales; family Fabaceae; genus Lathyrus; species Lathyrus oleraceus. Next base: position 35,915,922 of record NC_066583.1, on the reverse strand, counting down.
TTAAATTGTTAAATTAAAAGCTATTTGATTAATTTGGCTTAATCTAGACTAATATAGGGTAAGAAGTGTAACTCAATTGGTTAAATTAGTTGAGTTAATTATTAAAAGGAGTTGAATTTAGATAGTTCAATTCATAATAATAATTAGTTTAATATAGTAATTATATAATTTTTTTTTGTCAAATAGTTTAGTGTCTGAGAATTACATCTTTAAAAATGAATAAGTGGAATATCGTAGATTTGAATTCAAACTATTGTCTGCACAACTATGAGCTGACTTAACTTTCTATTATATCAATTATTAATAAAAAATTATGTATCTCTCTCTCTCTCTCTCTCTCTCTCTCTCTATATATATATATATTATATATATATATATATATATATATATATATATATATATATATATATATATATATATATATTATATATATATATATTGCTTTATTTTATTAACGATCTATTATAAAAATTAGAACAAGGCCTCCAATTTGTTGGGGCCGACCCTAAAGTGGTGTATGTCTACAACAACAAATCATATGCGTTAAGACAGGGGAACAAATCCCTAGATCTTGCAATAACATTAAAACATATCTGGTATAACTTTTAATTTCCCCTATGGATGTATTCCTTTATGTCTAAAGTGACTAGTCAAGTGAATATGGTTATCATACTAATTCAACCACATTTATCATGACTTCCACTTATTAAAGGATCTCTTAATGTAATAAGCTTTTATCTATTGCTAATATGATCAGAAAAAGAAACAAATATATAACATTATTTCATATGATAAAATACATCACTAGAATTATCACCATCTAACATAAGATACTACTTTTTATTAAATTTAACATTGCTCAACATAAAGAGTTTAGCTCATGGTGAGCAAAAGAACTACATCAACTCAAATTCTTAAAGTTATCATTTCTAAACACTAATGAAAAGGAATTTAAAATATAAGTGTAAACTTCCACTTCTTGCAATCTTTAACTAGTAAGAGGCAAGTTGTGTCACGCCTGATAGCTCAACACTTCTTCAATAAAGGAAAGATGAGAGATTCTTTTCACTTCTGGTTTAAACTTCTTCTTCTCCAACGAGATATTTTTCTAAGTTATTTCTCAAGTGTATCAACTTCTCAACCTTTTTTCATTTCTCCAAGGTGGTCATTTTTTAACATCCTAGCTTTTAGGATTCCTTGAGTCATTGGGTCATAAGACTTATGATTATACATTGATTTGGCCCCATAAAAATCAGTATATTCCTTCGTCTTATCATTTCATACCTGTACTAGGTATGATATACAAAGCATGTAGGGAACAAAGTGTCTTGTGAGGGACAAGTTGCACATTCATTTTAGTGATGGCAACTTTTGCAAGTTTTTGTCTTGTAGTGGTCATTCTTATTCATCCAGTCTTTTAGACCAGCTAGTGCTCCCATCTTCAAGCTCTTTCCATATTTGCTCTAATGTTGATACCTTTCACTCCTTACAGTATCTTTTGGCTCTAAGGCCTACTAGGAAGTGAGGTGGCATTGATGTTGCAGTTCTGGTTGACAAAACTTGTCACCAAAGTTATCATACACAATTAGCAAACACGTAAAACTCATACAAGAGATAACCTAATGTGTACCATGTTAACTAAGTTAAAAATAACAAATCCTATTTAATTCAACCTAATAATGCTTGTCAAAATAAAATAAAATCAAGTAATAAGGAATTAAATGTCTCACAAATAATGAGTTATCACACTTCTAAACTTGAATCATTACATGTTCTCGGGTGATGCAACAAATAACATCATAAATAAATAATAACTAAAATATTTTAACATTTATTACAAACATAATATTTTCCAAAGAACGATATCTCAACATTGGCACAACTCAGTCTTCATCATATATTATCTCATTTGGTGCATGTGTTTATGACCCATGATGCCATCTATCATGACAGATGTCTTCTTCGAAGATAATTACCCTAGATTCTAGTTTGGTTTCTCTATCTTATGATCTAAGGGTTCATCTTCCCGTTGCAGTGGGGGGATTAACTAGCTTAATGTTTCATAGGATTTTTAGTTCTTTTGAACTTAGGGATTCTACTTGCACCACCTTTCTTAGTAACTTTTTATAGGTGTTTCACTTTTTCACATGACGAGATCTCACATGTAATGAGTCAAACATGTTACTCATAGTAAAAACACTCATCATCCATTCTATTAAACTACTCTACTAATTATAATTAATAAGGACATTCTAATAAATAATATTAATTATATCATTAAAGTCTATATATTTAATCATTTTCTTAAGAACCACGGATAGCTCAAATAAGACACTCATTATTATGAGACAGAATGAGTGCTTTAGAATAATTCAAACTACTTAAAAGATTAACTACTTGTCGATGCAACATGGTTTCTCACTTTAAGTCACAATTGGTGCATTGTTTCTTATTTAAAACCTTGTTTCCAATATTTTCAACAATCCAATTAGAAATTATCTGAAATTCAGTTAGAATTTCTAGTGTTTTGAATGTTGGCCTTATTATTTCTTTCCATTTTGAAAAAGTCAAATTCTAAAAAATTCACCCCTTTTACATTTATTATTATTATTATTATGGTAAAATAATTTTGCCCTATGATTGCCAATCTATTACACTTATTATTTGTCACATTAATTTGATATGATTTTTGTTTTCTTATTCAAATGAAGCTAGGCTAAGAATTAAGAGTTTATTAGACCTAATTTCAATATAAGCTGAGTTCCAATGTCTTCACACCCTTTTTTTAGTTTTAGTTTTGATTCGATTTGTTATGTAATTTAGTGGTTTAATAGTTAATTTTATTAGGAATTTAATTGTGTTAGTTTTTATTTTATTATCCTTCTAATTTATTTGTCTTGGTAAAATTAATTTTCGTACCTAGCCTTTTAATTTAGTTAATTCAGTTAACTTTTCAATCTAGTCTTAATCTAATTATTTTAGTTAGTCTATTTTATAATGTGATTAAAAGCAAAAAAATACAAAAATATTTTTCTTTTTCTTTGAGATTCTAAAAAACACAAAAATAGGTTATTTAGTTTATTAGATTATTTAATAATTAAAAATAGAAAAAATATCACTTTTATTTCTATTGGGATGTTAATCAAAAATACAAAAATAATAAAACCTTTTTATCATGAATAATATGACACAACTTGCACATAGATAATTTTTTTTCTCTAAATCAAATAATAACATTTTTTTAATAAACAAAAGAAAAAAAACAGACAAAGACATTTTTCTCTTGTTTAGAAACATTAGAAATATCTCTTTTTATTTGTTAATAAAAAATAACAAAAAGACAAACTTTTTTCACGAATTAAAAATAATCTTCACCCATCAAATTTCTTTTGTGCCCTTGTGCATCCAATTCAAAATCTTTTCATAAAAGGATAGTCTGATCCATTTAACACAAATACAAACATTATCTAAGCTTTCATCGTGCGAGCATACAGACATACATTCACCGCTAAAATGTGACCTAATACTATTCTATAAAAACAACCAACACACAAACTTTTTTAGACAAACTATGGTACTCTGAATCTTCATTATATTTGAGGATACGTAGGCACAAAGATGTGACGCTCTAGCTAGTACAATAATAAAATAATATTGTTTCCCCTTTGTGATTAAATCTTTCTTCAAAAAATAACTTAATAATTTTCCTTTATAAATGAATAAAACATTAAGGAAGAAATAAATAATTAGACAAGCATCTCTTATATAAACATAATAGCCCTAGAACTATAGCAAGTTCTCATTGAGTACAATGGAGGTGAGGGGTGCTAGCACCTTCCCCTCACTTAACCGACTCTCGAAACCTAACGTCTTATCCTTACCTTTTAGAGTTTTTTCATTATTTCCTCTGTTTCTTAGGAATGAATAAAAGATGGTGGCGACTCTACAATTTTCTCGTCGCGACACCACCGTTTGGAAGAGAAGACTTAACTGCTAAATTCCAAGTCTTACTGATTTTGTTGGAAGTCAACCAGTTTTCCTTGTATAAGGGGTCATGAGTTTTACATACTAAAAGCTCTCAAAATTCATTGTATACTATCAAGATCAATTCTTGGGGATAAGAGTAACTCATTTTCTAGTTTGACTAAACCTTTATAACTTTCGATGTTCATCTCTTCCCTTAACTCTTTATTTTTCACAATTTACACTGCAGGTTTTATTTTTCGTTGCATAATACTCAAACATCTTCAAAATGCTTTTAAACTTTAATTTTAATCTGCAATTTTTTTTCAAAACCATATTTTTCAGAATCATATCCCCCCCCCCCTTTCCGTGGGAAGTCACATGTCCAACAAGTGCCATAAGAACCTAACTCCTGTTTAAGGACTAATTGTCTCGGGAGGAAGATGACTTCCGACAAGAGATTATTTCTAAACACACCACTATTTTTCAATGATAGTAGATTTGATATTTAGAAATCTAGGTTTTGAATATTTTTACAAAGCATAAATCATGAATTTTGGGAAACAATAGTCAATGGGTCCGTTTATCCCTACTCATCAAGTAAATAATTAAGTAGTAAAACCTGATTCACTTTGGACCGAAAAGGAAAAGAGAAAATATGAAATAGATTTTAAAACATAGAACTTTATAATAATGTCTCTAGATTATAATAAGCTCTATTATGTTCATCATTGTAAAATCACCAAAGAAATGTGGGATACTTTTGAAATGACATATGAAGTTTCTCCAAGTATTGAACAAGAGGAGATGAGCACACGAAGCAAAAAAGATAAAGATATTACTCTTAAATATTTTTCAAAGTTTAGGATTATTGGGAAGTATGTTGGAAATTATATCACTAAATAATATCTACATACTTAAAAATTGGAATTTTAATTCAACTCTTAAATCAAAAGATGAGAGCCTTCATGAATTTCAGGAAAAATAAAAAAACAAGGAAATTAAAGAGAAGTTGAACGAACTAGTTCAACTACTTAAAAATGAAGAAGCAAAAAACGAAGAATTATCAACTTTATCATACTTTTATCGTACAACTGAAATAAAATCCTTCTAAAGAACATACTTAGTAGATGAATGATCCTCAAAAAATTGAAAATCAAATGATGGACCTTTTTGTTCATGGAATGACAAAGAAGGAGAATAAGCTTCTTCAATACTCAAACGAAGAAGAGGATGAGAGACGTCAACCTCAGGGAGAAATATGAAAGAATCTTCTTCTAACGAAGAAGATGAAATATGCTTAAAGGCATCATACTAGGAAGATACTACTAAGGTAACCAAACTCTCTTAAGAACAATTGTTTATGATGAATGCACAGTTAATGAAATAAAATAACAAACATAAGGAAAATAATTTAGTTCTCAAAGAATCGTCAAAGTCTCTTAAAGGAGTTAAAAAATCTTTCAAGATAAAAACAACTAAGATTAGAAACTCAAAAGAAGAATGTAAGAGGTGCGACTCCCTTATAAAAGAAGTAACTGATTTACATGAAACCCTAGGAAATTTTACCCAAGGGGATGAAAAACTTGACTTAATTCTATCAAGTCAAAACTTTCCCTAAATAGAAATGGAGTAGGATTTAAAATGGATAGAAGACCTAGGAAATGTATAGATCATAAAAACAAGAAGTGTATGGTTTATAAATGCTCACACTGTAAGAGAATATGACACTTAAACCTTTTTTTATTTAATAAATTGAAAGGATCTAAAGGTAATAACCTTATGTATCCTTGAACTAATGCACCTGGGCCAAAAAAAATATGGGCATCAAAGGTGAAACCTTAGTGTTTTGCAGGCATGCTCTGCAGCTCATAGATTTGCTGATTATTAATGAATCTGTGCAAATCAATAGTATACTTCTAAAAGTATACACTATTTATGAAGTCTTTGATCCAATAATGAACAATGAATAAACCGTTGTGATCAAATAAATTTGTTTGCGAATATCTCAAAGTTTATGATCCTTAGTGATCAAATGAATAGACATGTATGTAATGTACTTGTTTGTCTTGTTGTTTATACCAACTATCAAATTCAATGATGTGTAGAGAAGTAAACACCATACTATATTTGGTGTTTTCCCCTCGTATAGATGTATTTATCAAGATTTCTTGATAAAAGAGGTATACATTATTTTAAGGTGAAAATAATCAGATAACCCTGACTAAACCCTTAAAATAATGAATGAAATTGTTTCGCTCATCTCAATAAATTATTTTCTTTTCCATAAGATGAGTATTATAGTGTTTTATAGGAAAAGGGTGCAAATAATGACAAACAGTGGCGCATAAAAGTCAACAAAATCCAACATAAGGTGCAACATGCACCAAGGAGGATGAGCCACAAAGACCCAATCGGTTAGCACGTTATGAAAACCGATTAAATGAGATTGGAACACTGAGTTTCAAATTAAATCCAAGCTGATCTTGAGCCTCAAGCAAATCAAATCTCAATATTAATAAAGACCGTACAAAATTCCGAAGAATCCTCAAACTAACAGATTATATCTCTTAGCTAATCGATTAGCTCACTCAATCAGAAAATATTTTGATTTGATATTTAATCAACACAATCTATATTAAATGCTTGCCAGGAATACACGGTCAAATCTTCAAATGGAACACTATAAATATGTATGCTTCTCTTCACTGCCTCATACATCTCATACATACTTTCTTTCATCTTTTCTTGTGAGAATTATTCTGCCATAAGTATTACCATGGCCTCCTCAAGTCATAAACAAAGACAAACACCAAGAGCAAATGCATTATTTGCAAGTTTAATAAATCAAAAATAAGAAGAAAAGTTGACCATTCTGGCCAAGAAAGTCATTCAACCATGGTATTTGGAATCAAGTCTCATGAGAAGCCACAAACCTCATCAATAGATTTCTCAAGCTTCTCTCAAAAAACTCTTCACCCAAATACCGGATAGGATCTTCCCAAACTTAGTAAAAGATTTATACCTAAACTTGAAGCTCGTATGACCTATTTGAAATCATCTGTGAGAGGAGTGAAAGTTATAATTCACAAGAACAGTTTTGAGAGAATTTTTGAGTTGCCTAGTGAACAGATGACCTACACCCGAGATAAACCAAAAATCTTTAATATCTTCAAACACTTTACTTCCATCAATTATCTTGTAATAAATCTCATGGAAAAGAATAAGGTTTCATTTAAAACCCTTCACCTAAATCCAAAAGTTAGAATCCTTCATTATCTCCTCACCAAGATTATATTCCCAAGGATCATAAACCATGTATATGTAATTAGAGAAGATGTAGTACCCTTGTGGATCCTAACTCAATAAATCCCAACCAATTTTGTATAAGGTATATTCAACCACATGATTTGATCTAAAGAAATCCAATATGCAGGGTTGCCATGTGGACCAATCATTATGAGACATTTGGCCACCTTCAATATTGACACCATAGAGAAGAAGAAAACTCGGCAAATCATAGGATCACCCACACTATATTGAAATATATGAGAGCTCATATTAAGCATGATGAGATATAGGAAAACTCATCCTTTAATGAATAGAAGAACCAACTGAGGAAGAATACGCCAAAATAGACAAGGTGTTTAAAATATGCCAAAGTCTATTCAAGGATATGAAGAAAATTATATAAATAAATGGTGATGCTCATGGCATAAAATGATCTCACTTATATATTTAGATTAACAATCTTATTTTATATTTCACAATTTTTATTTTTTTTCAAAATTTCCTTCTTGTAATTTTAATTTCAAGTAATAAACGACAATGTTTTTCCTTCCTAAATATGTCTTTTTCCTATTTACTTTATGTAATGTATCTTTACCCGCCTTTTTTATTTTGACAAATGGGGAGAAGTATACTCTCAGGGGGAGTAGAATATACTCTCTACGCAAATCAGATGGGGTTTAATTACTCCATACATATATGTAATAATTTTGGTTTGCCACTTCCTCTTAGATATGTGTTGTCATCATCAAAAGGGGGGAGAACGTGGAACCTTATTTTGTAGGTGATATGCTTCTAATAAGGACAACATCTTTTGTTGAATTTTTTATGATGGAAACTTATTTATGATGACTCAAATTTCTTCTGACAAAGTCAAGCATAAGTTAATAAACTGATAAAGATGTAAACCTAAGTATTAAGGTTTGATAGGCTTGACTATTTGATGATGGCAACCTAAATGGAATATAAACTAAAGCCTCATCTCAAGTGAATTCAAGCAAATGTCTAAAAAAGGAAGCATCTGATAAAGTCTTGAAGTGCATGAAGCCCTACCTTAATTTGAGTGAATATTATGTAAGCAAAAAGGCATTCTCGTAAAAGTGCATGGCTAAAAACACAGACACACACACACACACACACTAAAACTTATTTTCAAACTGATTTTTCTCAATAAATTATTTTCTAAAATCTCTTGAAGTTGTGCTAGATTAATTAGGAGCAGTCAAAACTGCTATGAGCAAAGTTTTGCCTTTTCTAATCGATTATAACACTTGTCTAATTGATTAGTTCAATTCAAAATTGAGCTCTAAGTGATTATTACAGAGCCTTAATGATGACCAATGCCTAGATATCTCTTCTTTCCTTTTTAGAACTCAAAATTGATTATCATTAAATTTTTTAATCGATTAGCATTGTGTTATAATCAAATAAATTGTCTTAAAAGGTATTAAAACTAATTTCCTTTTTGAGCCAAACTTTAGCCTATAAATAGTGGTCCCTTCCCCCATTTCATTTCATCCAAAAACGTGTTTTGACACTTCTCTCCCCCCCCTCTCTATCTCTAAATTTGTTCTTTACTTTCTCTCACTAATATTTTAGCCGAAGTGCTTATTTGAGAAAGTGCTTTATGAGGATATTTTATAATTCTGGAAGGGTATAATTGTAAATTCATCAACGAAATCTTTTGTATACACATTGGTTGAATATTATATATTTAGATGTTTGTTTGGATTAGAAGTTAAACCCGTAAAAGCTTTGGTTTGGGGATTGTGTGATTAAACCCCTATTTAGGTTCAAGCTCAGCATGTGATAAAAGCTTGATAGGTTCCAGATTAGTTAGTGGTAAAATCTCATAGGTTCTTGGTTAGGTCGTGGTGAAACCAAGGTTAGGTTAAATCTTAGCTTGTTTTAAAAGCTTGGATAAGGTTTGAGATTAACCCGATATTAAAATATCCCAGGTTATTGGTTAGCCCGTATAAAACCAAGGTTTAAGGTTCTTGAGCTCCGCTTGTGGTACAAGCTTGCAAAATTTATAAGCTTATAGACTAACCGCTCCAAGATTCTTGTTGAAAGAAGACTAACTACTTCGATCTTCCGTTTTGGAAAGAGGATTAATCGCTTAAAGTCACCATTTAGAAGATAATACTCAATTACCAAATTCCAAGTCTCATTGTTTAAGTTGGAAGTCAACCAATTTTCCTTGAATAAGGGGGGTCATGAGTTTTACCTATTAAAAGCTCTCAAAATATATTGGATACTCTCAAAACCAATTATTGGGAAGATGAGTAGGTCATTTTCTTGTTTGAAAGAACCTATATAACTCTTGGTGTTCATCTCTTTCCCTTAACTCTTTATTTTTCGCTCCTTAATACTGTAGTGGTAAATTCATGACCACTGAGCCATTGGTTAACTCAACATCAATAAAACCAGAGTCGCCACCGCGTTTTTATTATTTCCAAAGGAAAGGAGAGAAAGTACGAACAAAACCCAAAGATAAGAAGTTTTCAAATCAAAACTAATAAAATGTCAGAGATTACAAGTAAGGGGATTGGTTACACAGAGGAAAGATATTAGCACCCAAAGTATCCTAGGTACTCCTAGAGAGCCCTTTTTGTGTGTACTTGTTTTGGTTGAAAATATGTTTGTTTTAAAAATAGAATTAGGGGATGAGAAAAGAATTAATTATTTACATTTTTGTGTTTGATAAGACTTTTGGTCTTATGCCTACGTACCAACATAAATGAGGGATCAAAACCTCGTAGTTCGTGGTAAAAATTTCAAAGATGGGTGGATTGATTTTAGTACAAGCTTAAAGATGTTTTGTTATCAATAAGAGAATACTCAACCAAACATCCACCGATAATGAGGGCTTTACAACATTTAAGAGGGAGGGCTCCAACTCGGATTAAATCAACAAGTATGCCTCTAACCCCTAGTAAATGGAAAGTCTTACACTCAACATATCATGGAATGGGAGAATTACATCTCAACTAAGGATAACTCAAATCTAAATGCTTTCTTTTTGAAAAGTTTAAAAGGAAAGAGGCACCAAGTGGCCAAAATGATTAAATGAGGTTATTAGTTGTAGCGGTAAATTCCTGACCATCAAGCTATGGATAAGCTAGTCGTCAATAAAACAAGAGTCGCCACCGCGCTTTTATTGTTTCCAAAGGAAAAGGGAAAAGTACGAACAAAACCCAAAGATAAGAAGTTTTCAAATCAAAACTAATAAAATGCCAGATATTACAGGTAAGGGGGTTGGTTACACAGAGGGAAAGTGTTAGCACCCAAAGTGTTCTAGGTACTCATAGGGAGCCCTTTCTTGTGTGCATATGTGTTTTTGTACAAAATGATGTTTGCAAACAAATAGAACGGGGGGATGAGAAAAGAATTCATTAATTTTATTTTTGTGTTTGACAAGACCTTCGGACTCGTGCCTACGTACCAACATAAAAATGAGGGATCAAAACCTCGTAGTCCGTGGTAACAATTTCAAAGTGGATGCATTGCTTTTAAAAAAAAATTAAGTTTAAAAGGCACAAGGGCCTAAAAATGGTTTGAATGAGTGTTAGTACTTTTTGGCTTTTGAAATTTTAAGTCAAGTATGGTTAAGTTCATTTACAAAGTTTGATTTAAGAAAAATGAGTTAAAAAAAAGCAATGGCATAAGGCCAAAGTTTCTAACTGGAAAAATGGTCAAAGTTTAGGAAAAAAAAAGCACAAGCAAAGAAGATTTTTAAAACGGGGGAGAGATTTTGAAATTAAAGAAACGGGGAGGAGATGGAGAGACTAATCGTAATCATAAATTTAAAAGTTAAGAGTTGAAAAGATCTGACCAATGGGTTGTAATCCAATAGACAAGAATGTCATATAGAAACCCAGATTTCCCTTGGATTTTAGAATCACACAACAATCAATATACAAACAACAAGTTGAAGAGCAAGGCATCAAATAAAGATCGCCACATCCAAGCTTGACAACTTCATGATCTTCTTCAAGTTTTTCCCATGTAGCAGATGATTTCAAAGGATGACATAAGTCACAGGTTCAAAATAACAGCTTCATAATGATCATGTTGCAGATGAACTTAAATGGATCTTCAATGATGTATTAGATGAAGTTTCAATCCACAAGCATTTGGTTTCATGAAAGTTGGCATTGGCCAAGTCCTTTGGAAATGGAGTGTTGCCTATATTCTAAGCCCAATTGTCTCAGATCAAACCAACAGTCCATACAAGATATTTCTTAGGGTTTTTGTTCTTATTATGTACATTAATGGTCAAAGACCACACAAACAAACACATCATACATAATCACAATATGTCAAAAAATATGGTCTAAGTGGATAAAGTGAAAATGACATTAACATAAACAACTTAAATGGTATGAATAATGGCAAATGAATAAAGCTTTAAAAAACTAAAGTGCATTAAAAGTAAATGACTTGAAATTAAATGTTAGTTGTTAATGAGTTAGACGTTAGTGTTGCTTTTGCTTTTGTTTTTTTTTAAGTCATTCTTTGGAGAACACTCAACCCACTTATCACAAGCATGGATCCTTGAACCAAGACATCTTCCAAAGAAAGGAAAAAAGACCAAGTTTCCATACAATACCATGAAAGAGGGGAGACTTACAATCTCACTAACTAGAATGATATTCCTTTTGTGTCAAAATTTAGCGTTATGTTAAGCAATCATAATTGGACTTATGTAGAAGTCACAACTATTTGAGGCTGGACAATAGAATTTTGGTGTTAATGCATGTTAGAGACATAGTATGGTGAACTGTGCTCATGAAACATACCACACACAAAAAGAATATGAAAAGTGTGTGTGTGTGGGAGGGGGGGGGGGGGGGCTAATCTCATCCATACTTATGTTGATTTGGCAATCAACTAGCCTTAGGATATAGAGACATTATAGGTCCATGATATGAATACATAAAGAATGGGAATGAGATGAAGAGGGAGTTGGAATTGATCAAACATAAATTGGACAAAGGAGGACTTTTACCAAATTAAGATCATTCATCCATTTTGGGAGATGGAATGTACATTCCACCAATCCCTTAAATTCAATGATCTTAACCTAGCAAAGGCAAATCAACCTTGACCAAGACCCAGCAATACAAGTCAAACTCACAAAGTCAATTAAAATGGCTCTACACAATTAATTTGGCATTTAATCAAATAAATATAATAAAAATAATGCATTAAATTAAATATGGTTGGTCAATTTCCTAAAACCTCATCAAAACACCAAAGGAATGGCCATGAGATTTATCATAGGTCAAACAAGGTCAAAGGACATTGGAGAAAAAATTTCAGAATTTTCGGAAACTTAAAAGTATTTTTAAACAATTAAAAATAATCACAAAATCAATTAAATCATGAAAAATATTAATAATGATCCAAAAAATAACTTTAATTCAGAAAATGAAAGAGGATTCTATTTAAATTTTTTTTGGTGAAACTCCCATATTTTTTGGATCAATATTAAAATTAATATGAATTAATGAAAATAGGAGAAATAAAAATAAAAATCAGATAATCAAAAAAACGTGGACCACTTGATCTCCCTCATTAATTGAGGTGGCAGATCAAGTGGTGAGAAACGCGCGTTCCATGGTGCACGCTAGTCAGCGTGCTACACACTTGGCCATCACAAGCAACATCCTTGATTAAAACATTTTGAATCCATCCATAGGCTCAGAACACTTCCAGCTCATCGCCGGAGCCAGAGGCTGGTCATCTTCTCTGATGACCCTGGGCGGACTGGTTCTTTCATCACCATAACATAAATGAAAAAAGAGGACATGATCTTAAAGAAAAAATTGCGTAGATCACGAATATCACCTCAATTTAACCTAACTCCAAGTATATTAAGAGATACATGAAGTTGAATTTTGAGGTGTATGAACTGAGTTGCTTCGATTTGACCTCAAAGCAATTCAATCTTCTTGCCTACATTGGTAGGAATTCAAACAACCAAGGATCCAATAGAATTGATAAGAATTGAGAGAGAATCAAAGAGAAGAATAATCTGGAAAAATACCTTCAATGTTGTGCAGAAATGGATCTCTCTTGCTTCAATTCGTGCTTGATCTTGCTTATGGAGCTTGGAAAAGTGGATTAAGAATGATGCAAAGCTTTGGATCCCGAAGTTTTTGAATATCCAAATAGTGAGATTGAAACTCAAATTTCAATTGAAATTTATCAGGTTTTCCTTTGAATTGAGAGGGTTTCAATGGTTGGAGGCAAAGCTGGCGCGCAAGGTTCTTGAAACTAAGGCAATGAACCTCTATTTATAGCAAATGGTAAGTGTTATTTGCACACTTGAAAATACTCCCAAAATTGGCAATGTGAGGTACACGCTTGCATGGGCATGTGCAGGCCCATGAAGCAACTCAAATAGGTCCAAGATCAACTGAAATGAGGTCTGAATGAAGATTGCATTGCAAGGCAAAGATATTTGAATGTTTGAAGCATGATTCTTTCCAAGTGATACAACCATGTTCAAGCTATGCGCAAACCCCTCAAACTTTGTCCAAAATGCATGAATTTAGACTCTTTTGAAAGGTTAGATCAAGAGTAGCAACTCTCATGTTTAATACTTTTCCATTTGGGACTTGTATCATGGTGAATTTTGAGGTGGAAGTTTGGAAATTTCAACATGTCAAAATATTTTCTAAGTGCCAAGCCATATGTTCAATTATTCCACCTTGGCTAACTTTTTATGTGAGCTCCAAATGAGAAAAGTGTCTTCATCAAAGTTGTATTCCTTTCAAATACCTTAAAAATGGTCACCAATTTGACATCATTTGGATATGGGATGACATAGTTATGCATTTTTGAAGTTGAGGAAAATCACTTGTTCAATGGCATTGGTCCAAAATGACTTATAATGTATCCTCATATCACATGCTTATAAAAGTTGATTTAGCTCTCACTCAAAACATAAAAGTTGACGTAGACACATTAAATTTGATTGTGCAACTTGGAAATATTTTATCTCATAAAAATTGAGCAAGTTATGTCCTTGGGAAGTTGACTTTCAAATTAGGGTTTAGACAAAATAACCTATAACGTTTCAACATAAACAATGACTTTCCAAGAAAAATTATATCTAGACTTCAACATGAAAGTTTTTTTTAATGTAATTTAGAGTAACTTTGCTCTTGGAATCATTTTCATATGATGAAAATTGTAGGAGATAAGGTCTAGGGAGACCCAATTTTGATCAGATGAATTCATTTGGCCAACTACCATCAACCAACTTGCTAATCTTACAATTCTATTGACTTTTTGGACTCATGGGAGATCATATATGCCTAAAAGTATGAAATTTGAAGTGTACCTTGAAGTATTTGATCAATGGGTGAAGAAGCTTGTTGAAGAAGTTACTCAAGATACCGAGATGAACTAGGGTTTCCAAGGCAAACCAACTCCAAACTCTTGAAGAATTCTTGATCAAAATAACATGTAGAGAAAATTGGGACTCATATATGATTCCTAGAACCATTGTGGATTATTTCTTGATTGAGCTCTTAGCTTTGAGGGTCTTAAACCCTAGATGTGAACTTGATTGATCAATGGTGATCATGCCATACCTACAAAAGAGTTAGACAAGTGCAAAGACATATTTTTTGGTATTTTGGTTAGTAAAGATGATAAAATACACGTATGATACAATTACATAGTGCTTGGCGATCTCTCCCAAAACAAACCCAATGAAAGAGGGGTAAGAAGGATGCCAAGGTATGATCCCAATGCTAATGTATATGATGAGTATAACATGAGGGATCTTAGGGTCAAAATTGGGGTCTTACATTAGTTATTTTTGGTCTTTTTGAAAATAAAGTCAACATGATTAAGTCTTCTTACAATTTTGATTAAGAAAATAGTTTGAAAATCAATGGCATAAGGCCAAGATTTCTACTTATTAAAACAAGTCTAAGTTGAAAAACAACAAGCAAATAAGTTTTGAAAATGAGAATGATATTTTGAAATTAAAGAAGAAGGAAATGGAGATGAAGAGGTTATCTTAAACAAAATTAAGAGTTATGAGTTGCAAATATCTAACCCATGGGAAGCATCCACAAGACAATAATGTTAGATAGAAAACCATTTCCTTTGGATTATCAAGCAAACAACAAAGCGATAATCATTTAAGCAATTAATAAGAAACCAAATGGTATCAAATAAAGATAACCAATCATTCAAGCTAGCACTCCAAAATAAGCAATCTTTAATATCTATTATGTGTATCATATGAAAATCCCTTGAAACATACTCAAAGAGAAAACATCAAACAATAACAATAAGATCAAAGCAACAATTTAGACAAAGAGAAAGAGTGTATCAGATAAACCCAAGGGAGTCTCTTAAGCTTGTGTCAGATGAATGACATTGGCCATGTTTTTGGTCTCAAGTTAATGGCATTGGCCAAGTTTTTCTTCCATAGCTCAGGAATGTTGCCTACTCTAAGTCCATAGGTCCAAATCAAGTTAAAAACAAAGATCCAATAGTCCACCAATGTGTTTTTTTAGTGTTTTATTTTTATTAAGTGTTTTAAGGTCCTAAGACCACAAACAAAGAACAAATATATCACAAGCACAAAACATAATGGCTCAGGTGAGCAAAAATGAAAATAAATGAAGCATAAACATAGGCCTAAGTGGGCAAAGAGCAAATGACTGAAGCATAAACAATTTGAATGAATGTAAATGGTAAGGAATGATAAAGTGCAATAATTTAAATTTCATTAAAGTAAATGACAAGAAAATTAAATGTTAGTTGTCAAGTTAGTATGTTAATTTGTGCCTTGAGGAAAATTTAGCGTTATGTTAAGCAATCGTAAGTAGACTTATGTAGAAGCCATAACTATCTGAGGCCAGTCAATAATAATGTTGGTGTTAATGCATGCTAGAGACAAGGTATCCAAGTCCAAGCTCCTAAAGCATACCACACACAAAAACAATAGAGGATGGGCCTATCTCAACCAAGCTTATGTTGATTCATATGACACAAGGTCATTGATGAATCAACTCACTAATGATCCATGAGAAGTCATTGGCCAAGAGATGATTGGGGAAGAAATGAGATGAAAATAGCAAGATGAAATGAAGGGGATCCCAAATTGGTCAAGGGATGAACTTCACTTGATCAATACCATTCATTCATTTGAAGGATGAAGTTTTAAACTTCATCGACCTTCTAAATCCAATGGTATTGACCAAGTCAAGGTCTAATTCAACCAAGACCAAGGCCAAACAGAAGTAAGGTCAACATAAAGTCAATACAAAAGCTCACAAAAACATTAAATCAATTAAACTATTTTTAAACATTTTTTAAAATGAAGAAAAATAAGTTTTCAAAGATCAAAAACCTAAAAACCCTCAAAAACACCAAAGAAATGACCAATGGATTATCATAGGTCAAGTAAGGTCAAAGGACCATTGACTATTTTTTTTGTCATTTTTCAAAAGTCAGAAGTAATTAAAAACCAATTAAAGCAAGTTAAAAATCACAAAATTCACGAATAATATCAAACTTAATCCAAAAATTAATTTTAAATTGTAAATGGGAATAAGAAAATATTTGTGAATTTTTGGTGTTGGTCCCATAATTTTTGGATCAAAAATGAATTTATGGTGAATTTTACAAAAAAAAAAGGTTATTTAAAAATTAAATTAGAAAAATAAAATAAAATGGAAACCGGAGCCATCAGATCTCCCTCATTAATTGAGGTGGTAGATCTGATGATCAGAAACACAGTTCCATATGTTCCTTTAGTCAACGTGCCACACACATGGTAGTCACAGATAAAGGCTCAGATTAGAAGATGGAAGAGAGATCCAAGGGTGAGTGAAATGCCACGCCACCACCGGAGCCTTAGCTCCGGTCTTCTTCTCTGGTGAGGGTCATCGGACTGTCAAGATCAAACTTGCCCATAAATTTATGGATCTAATATCATTTTAAAGGAAAAATTACAAGGATCACGAATATGACCTTCATTTGTTCCATCGCTCACTCTATAATTAGAAAACTGAATATCAAACTAGAGGTGCTCAACTTGAGTTGCTTTGAATCAAGCCCAAAATAACTCAGTCATGTTGCCTATATTGGTAGGACTTCAACCATCACAAAATTCAGCTTAGATCTAGAGTATGGAGGTAGAATCGAAGAGACGAAGTTTTGAGAAATTCACCTTCTCTGAGTTGCTTCTGCACTTTGTTCTTGATGCAATTCTTCGTGCTTTCTCTTCCTCTTGCTTGCAGAACCTTAATGGAGTGGAAAAGGGAATGAACCTTTGGAGTTTTTGTTCACAAACTTGACTTGAAGAAAAACTTGATTTCTTGAGAAATCTTCAAAGAATTATATGGTGTGAGGTTATGGAAATGGCTAGTAGAGCTTGAGCAGTGTTCTCTCTCATTCTGAGCAAATGATCTTTGATTTATAGGCCAAGCAATTGATATGTGCACCTTTCTAAATTTGAGTAAAAATGAGCAATTCTTGGTGCATGTGTGCATAGGTGATAATAAAGGTCCAATTAATGATTGGAATCCACTATAAATCGTGCAAGGAGGTTGCTGAAATCATCACACAAGGCCATGCAAAGTTATGCATTGTTTGGAGCTCAAAACTTGCCAAAACAAGCCATGGAAAGACCACATGCATAAGTCCCTCATTTCTTATCCAAATGATGTGATCTTAGACTTATTGGAAATCTCTCATCATAAGGAACAAATTTAATATTGTGACTTTTTCAATTTGAAGCTTGGAAAATGGAGAAAGTTGGCCTTGAAGGTGGAGGTATCAAACATACTTAGAAATTTTCTAAGTTATAAGCCAAATGACATCTCTTTCCACTTTGAGTAACTTTTGATGTGAGATTAAAATGAAATTGTCTCCTTTTACAAAGTTGCATCTCTTTCAATTAGCTTCAATTTGACCATAAATTTGGTACTATTTGGAGTTTGGATGGTGGAGTTATGGATTTTAGAAGTTGAGGAAACTTGCTTGTTCAATGATGAGAACCAAAATGGACCTATAATGTTTCCTCATGGTACATGACTTTGAAAGTATAATTTCATCTTTCTCAAAGAATCAAAGTTTAATAAGACATCTTGAAATTAATCATGAAACTTGGATCATCTTCATATCATGAAAAATGAGGAAGTTATGGCTCTTGGAAGTTGATCTTCTATCTAGGGCACAAACAAAATGACTTATAATCTTTCACCATACAAAATGACTTTCCAAGCAAAATTAGCTCTTGAGGACAACATGAAAGATTTTTTTAATGTCATAGAAAGTAAAGTTTATCTTGTAATCATTTTCATATGACACAAATTGTAGGAGATAGGGTCTAGGAAACCCTAGATTTGACTAGTTGATTTTCTGGTCAACTTCCTTGAGTCAACTTGCATACTTGAAGTTCCTTTGCTCTTAGTGGCTCATGGAGGATCATATATGCTTATGATTATTTAAAATAATGAAGTATACTTTGATATCTTTGACAAACTATTGAAGAAACATGTTGAGTAAGGCACCCAAATGAATTAGGGATTCCTTGACAAACAAGCTTCAAATTATTGATGAACTCTTTGTTAAAATGACAAATAAAGAACATGGGTATCATATATGATGTTTAGAACCAATGTGGACCTTTTCTTTCTTGATATCTTGCATTGAAGGTCTCAAATCCTAGTTGTGGGCTTGGTGGGACACAGATGGACACACACATTACCTACAAAAGAAACAAAGATATACTAGACATATTTTTGTATTTTGGTTAGTAAACAAAGAAAATAAAGTATGATACAATCATATATGATTAGAGAACTCTCCCAATGCAAAACCAATAAATTATAGGTGAGGAGAATACCAAGGTGTGATCCCAATGCCAATGCAAAGATATGAGATGGCATGAGGGATCTTAGGGGTCAAAATTATGGTCTTACAAATACTCAAACATTTTCGAAATGCTTTTAAACTATGATTTTAATAGTTAATTTTTTTCAAAACCATGTTTTTCGGGACCACACAATTCACCCCCCTCTCTTATGTGGGAAGTCACATGTCCATCACCTCTGGAATGCCAAAAGTCTTTCGTGACTTCCCGACCTATTTATAGTTCCCAAGCATGCCCATCCCCATCATATTTGGGTCAACATTATTCATCAACTTGCTTGTTTTCTATTATTCCCGTGTTGCTTTTGATTTGAATAAGGGCATATATTCATGCTTCTCATCCTCAGTGTCTTGTTATTACTCTTTATTGATTTGGTCTTCGTCCTCCTATTGCTATGCTTTAGTAGATACATGAAAAAAAAACAATTTATTTCTCATTATTTGCAAGTTCATATTCCTTTTCCTACTAAATAAATTACTTGCTTTAGTAGATACATGAAAAAAAAAATTCATTGCGCTTTATTGATTTGGTCTCCGTCCTCCTCTTTCACAAACTTGTATAACTCTTGTTGGTCCCTTTACATTTGTTGCGGAGTTCCCCACAAGAATTCTTTGTTATTATGCAAAAAACTTGGTTGTGACGTCTTTGGGCATGTCTCTTGCTGAGTGTTTTACCCTTTGTCCTCAACAAGTTCAAAATAATATCTTTATCAAATCCTGCTTAAGGGTTGAAGATATCATATGTTGGATTCTCAAGAATTCCATGTCTTTTGCATAATGCAGTAATTAGGCCTGGAAATTAGAGTCCTCTATCCATATCTTTATCACATGCATGTATCTTTTGGCATATGATCTCGACAATGTTGGTAAGTGTGCAAGCAATGAGGCAATTGAGTAAAACTGACATGGCTTTTCTGACAGTTTCATTGTTTGAAATTGGCATTAAAAAATGCTTCAGAAATTGATACCACACTTTTGGGATAGATCTTAAATCCATATGTAACATAGTATTTTCAGCATATTTGGTAGTATTTGGCCACGTGGTCCCTCAGAGACACAAAGATTCTCTAATGTCTTATAAGCCACTGTCATTAACTTTTTCAAACAAGGATGGGTAGGAATTTGTATCTTCTTTGACTCCCAACACCATGTTTATAGTTTTTCTTCTTCTGAGTATTAAACCATTTTCCCTCTCATAAGCACTTCCAACTTCTTTTAATAATCAAGTTATAGTATAACTCCTTGACAATCTGGATATTGTAGGGAATAAGGTGCTTGCAAAACTTTTTCCACTTCTGACCAGTTATAATGCAGTTGATCTCATTAGTAAGGCCAAGGTACTCATATTCTAAGTCAAAATTAAAACCTATTTAAAGAAGCACATTTCTTGAAGCAAATAATTTAGTAAATATCTTATGTGTGTCACTGTTGAAGAAGGTTTCAACATTAGAAGAATCCGAGTATGAATATACCACATAAGGAGTGGCATTTTTGCGAGAACATATTTTGTTTTTTTTCCAATTGCTTTGGGCTCCATTATTGAAGTTCTGAAGCGATAGAGAAGGAAGTTTGTGACAATTTGAGTAACAAGGATGATTTCGTTTTTAAAAAGAGAGAAAATGAATTAGGTTAGTTTCTTTTGCAAAACTTTAGGTCTTGCAACAATATTCAAGCACGTCTTGTATGAATTCTGATTTCCCCTATGATTGTATTCCTTTGTATCTAAGTTGACTAATCTAGTGAATATGGTTATCCTACTATTTTCAACCATGTTTATCATGAGTTTCACTTGTTAAATGATATATCAAAATCAACAAGCTTTTACCTATTGCTAAGGTGACCAGATAAAGAAACAAATATATAACATTATTTCATATGCTAAAATACATCACTAGAATCACAACATCTAACACAAAATACTCATTTTCATTAAACTTCACATTGCTCGACATAGAAACTTTAGTTCATGGTGAGCAAAGAGAACCACATCAACACAAGTTCTTAAAGTTAACATTTCTAAACACTAATGAAAAGAAATTGAAAACCTAATTGTAACACTTCTACTTCTTGCAATCTTTAATCAGCCAGAGGCAAGTTCTGTCACGCTTGGTAGCTTAACACTTCTTCAAGAAATTACATATTAGAGATTCTCTTCACTTATGGTTCAGAATTCTTCTTCTCCAACGAGATATTTTTATAAGTTATTTCTCAAGTGTATCAAATTCTGAACCTTTTTTCATTTCTCTAAGGCTGTCCTTTTTTAACCTCCTAGCATTTAGGATTTCCTCGAGTCATTGGATCATCAGACTTGTGATTATACATTGATTTGGCCCCATGAAAATCAACATATTCATTTGTCTTATCATTTCATACCATTACTAGGTACAATACACAAAACATGTAGGGGACAAAGTGTCATATGGCAAACTTGTTATGCAGAGGGACAAGTTGCACGTTCATTTCAGTGATGGGCAAATTTTGCAAGTTTTTGTCTTGTAGTTGTCATTCTTATCCACCTAGGCTTTTTGTTCAGATAATGTTCCTATCTTCAAGCTCTTGTAATGTTTGCCCTAATGTTGAGACCCTTCACTCTTTACAGTGCCTTTTGGCTCTAAGGCTTGCTGGGAAGTGAGGTTGCATTAATGCTGCAATACTGGTGTGATAAAACTTGTCACTAGAGTTGTTCTACATAAGTAATAAACACATAAAACTCATAAAAGAAAGAACCTACTGTGCTCCGTGCTAACAAAATTAAAAATAGCAAAACCTACTTAATTCATCCTAATAATGCTTCTCAGAACAAAATAAAATCAAGTAATGAAGTCTTAAATATCTCACAAATAATGAGTTATCACACCCTCAAACTTAAATCA
This sequence comes from Lathyrus oleraceus, assembly GCF_024323335.1. Taxonomy (NCBI): domain Eukaryota; kingdom Viridiplantae; phylum Streptophyta; class Magnoliopsida; order Fabales; family Fabaceae; genus Lathyrus; species Lathyrus oleraceus. Next base: position 35,893,885 of record NC_066583.1, on the reverse strand, counting down.
TTACCTGTCCTCGGGTGATTCAACAAATAATATCATAAATAAAGAGTAACTAAATTATCCCTAATTTAGTAGCACATGTCTTAAAATGATAATATTTCCTAAAGAATGACATATTAACATTGATACAACTCAATCTTCATCATATATTAGCTCATTTGCTGCATGTGTATGAGACATATAAAACCATAAGTCTTCTTTGAAGATAATTAGCCTAGATTCTAGTTTGGTTGCTCTATCTTAATATGAAATAGTCATTTGTGTTAAATGAAGTGTTATTTATGTTTTGTTTTATCATGTGTTAAACTGTTAAAATTTTGTTTCTTTGAATGATCAACTTAGGAATAAATGTAAGCTCGTTGTTGTGAGAGATCCAACAACAAGTGGATTTCATAATAAAAGTGATTGAAAATAGTAGGATAGAGATATTAAATGGATTACATACTTTAGATATAAAGAGATACAATCATATAAGATATTCAGAATAAAACCATACATGTATTGAAGCTACAAGTGAGGCCTAGAGATTTGTCCCGTTGTTTTAATGTATATGGTTATGATGTTATAACGATGCACCATAAGATAATTTTTGGACCTCTCATGGTACGACATAATACATCATGCACACACAGACCATACGACAAGTTATATTAATGGATCATTTCCCAACATGCTCTATATTATTAAATTCATTTACTTTCTTTAAATTGTTCTTGATATTGTTTGCTACCAAACTGAACCTATGACAACCATAAACTATTTTTATTTTGCTCATGCTCATTTACAAAAGATAGTATTTACAAAATCAACCTAAGTTATTTTATACTCCTTGTGGATTCGTCATCCTTACTATTCTATCACTTGCTACATAAAACATACATGTACACTTGCATGTGTCATCACACGATCCAAGCAACAAATATGGGGGTGGAGACCCCCTTCACCATTTTTGAAGATGATGGATGTCCTAAGAGTTATAAATGTCTTATCTCACAACTTCATCCCAATAGTTGGGAATTTGTGAGGGGACTCAAGATTCTTTATGGTGGTCTAGGGTCACGCGTACCATAAGTTGTATTTTTTTCTTCGGAATTTCTTAATGCACCTTATATATTACTTAGGCACCATGTGAAAATACTAAAATGTCCCCCCAGATTTCGGAGATGCATCTCCGGACCCACCTCATGCACATACAACTCATTCGTTTTTTTAACCATGCCCCAATTTTATGACTTAACTTATTCCAAAAATTCATTTTTGGAATGTCTCCGGAAATGTATTTCCGAAACTCACAAAAATAGTTATAGTAAATTTAACAAAGCCCTATAACTATTTAATGTTTTTTCTTTTGGATGTGATTCTCGTATTGTAGTTAAGCATGTCATTAAATGAAGTATATTGTGAACATTTTCCAATAACATAGTTATAGGATTGATTGGATCATTTTAAAGTTTCCTTACCAGATTTTCGTGCAACTAACTCAACATATGCCATATCCTTAGTAGTAAACTTAAATTTAATTAAATCTAAGTAATAAGGAAATGAATGGAAAATATGGTTTATTTTTTCCATGTTGTATGAAAAAATTGGATGAAAAGTTGTCATCACAAAAATCTTATGGACAGAGAAGGAGTTGTTTAACATTCATTATATGCAGAGAACTACCATGACAATTTAGAGTATCCCTATGGACAAACAATGTATGTGTAATATATGGTTAATTGTGAGTTCCAAAAATGTATTTTTGGAGACATTCCAAAAATGCATTTCCGAAATAAATTAAGTCATAAAATTGGGGTGTGACTAAAAAACGAATGAGTTATTGTGTGTATGAGGTGCATTTGGAGATGCATCTCTGAAATCTGAGGGGCATTTTCGGTTTTCCATATGATGTTTTTCCACCCCATATGGTGGGATAAGAAAATATTTTTTTTTCTCTTTTATGGGACCAAACGGGTCAAGAAAAGAAAATGTATTTCTATAAGTGCCTTCCCAAATAGAAGGTTGTTCTACATATACTTTTCTAAATAAAAAATTAGAACTTCAAAGTGTTATCCAAGTGAATTCAAACAGAATAAGGGAAAATTAATTGTGATATAATTTTTTTAAAATACATGAAAAATCAAATTGATTTTTGGATTAATTTTAGGAAAAGGTGTAACATAAGTAGAAAAAGACAAGTAAATAAGAACATGAAAATAAAGAGTGGAGAGATCAGAGAAGAACACGCCAGATTTCATCCTAGTTTGACCAAAAACCACGAGGCCTACGTCTAGTTCCCAAGAATATCACATTGAGATTTCCAATATCACATAAATTTTAACATATAATCAACCCATAACATTCTTACACAAGATTTTATCTCACGTTCAGTTTGTGACCTTTATAACACATCAAAGTTAAAGAGAATAATCCTTTTTTGTTTAACGATTATAGATATGAAGAATAATGCAGCAGTGCACAAAATGTTATTGCATGCATTAAAATCTTAAGTTATGAAGAGAAATGAATCATGTTTTGAGATTATAAAAACCATAAATTATCCTAGAGGTGAAGCTAGTGGCAACAACGTGACAATGGGTATGGATTCGATGGGTAGTTCAGTCTGTTCTAGCTCATGTCTGATTTTATCGATTCATGTCCATTGGGCTTTGTTGATTTGGTTTGTGAGTCCTTTAGTTAACGAGTTATGTTTTGGGAATTTCATGGATTTGTTGTGTTTCAGTACTTATAAATATGTATCTATATCATTCTCATCTTCATAGTCTTCAAAATTTTAGAGTTGAAGATAGAGATAAGGGTTTGAGAATCCTAATGGTGATCTTAGAGAGACAAGGGTAAATTCCTAAGAGTGTGTTATTGGAATTGAGTAAAACCTTAGATATATCTAAGGGATATTGGGAAACACATATAAACACCACATGCTTATGTGATTCATGTATAGAGAGTTAGAGAGACTAAGACACACTTTGGTAGAAAATAGAGTTTATTCATGAGAACTTGGGTGATCATTTTCTTACAACTAATATGTAATATTTTGTAACAACTTTTGGAAGTATAATTAATCAAAGAGTTACTTTTTCCCTCATAATAGATCATTTGACCGAACTGGGTAAACAAGTTATTGTTGTTGGAAATCCACCACAACCTATGGAGAATTTCTATCAACATTGATGAACAAGATTGTTATCATCCACACAATGACAATGAAAAGGAAAGAACAATTGAGAAAGAAAATAAAGAACGATGGAGAAGAAGAATATTTTCTGCAGAGTTTTCTCTCTGCCCATAACCTGTGGAAAACTTCTTTATTCAATTTGCAACTGCAAAATTTTGTGAATACAATATTGTGATTTCTCTATTATAAAATGAAGGGTTATTCCCTATATTTATATATTTATGTTATCTTACTCCCTAAGTCAAAGCCCAAAACTATAAAAGCCTAAAATAGTTAACAATACTAAAATAGGCCTAAGTCGAAATCCTATGTGAAGCAACTTGCTTTGACACAAGAAAATACAATTCAACACACCACCTAATTCATTGTATCTAAGCTATCTATATTCATCATAGCTTTTAGTCTTCTGAACACTTCGACATGCACTCCATTTATCAAGATATTTATAATCTGATACTCAGTTCTGCAGTGTTCTACATTTACCTTCCCATCTGCTACCTGCTCTCGAAGATAATGGAACCTCATTTAGATGTGCTTGCTTCAACCATGTGCTATAAGATTCTTCGCCAAATTGACAGTTGACATGTTGTCGATCTTCATGGTAATTGCTCCTTGATTCTTCGTTGTTATCTCTTCGAATAAATTCAACATCCATGTTGCTTGAAGTGCACAAAGGGAAACGACTATGTATTCTACTTCACACAATGATGATGTCATTATTGGCTCCTTTCTCGAACTCCAAGCAACTGATGCACCACCTAGCATAAACACGTAGCCAACTGTGGATATTTGATCCTCAGCATCACTACGCCAACTTGATTCAGTGTATCCCACCAGTTTGCATTTTCTTCCTTCATCAACTGCAGGAAACAAAATGCCATAGTTAAGAGTTCCTTTTAGATACCTTAGTATCCTCTTCGTCGCTGCTAGATGTGATACCTTTGGCTTCTACATGAATTGACTCACCATACCTACACTGTATGCTAAGTCAGACCTTGTGTGACAAAGGTATCGAAGTGATCCAGTAAGTCTTCTATATTAGGTTGGGTCGACATCATCTTTATCTGAATCTTTCAATAGTTATAGTCTGGGTTCAGCTGGAGTCGAAGTTAGGTTGCAATCTTGCATCTCAAATCTCTTGAGTATTTCACCTACACACCTTCTTTGATGCACCATCAAACCTCTACCATTCTTGTAGAATTGATGTTAAGGAAATATGAAATGTCACCCAAACCTGACATTTCGAATTCCTTGTTGAGATCACCTTTGAAATCTTTGATCTCCTTCTTGCAACTACCTGTTATCAACAAGTCATCGGCACAGAGACATAGTATAAGCAATTCGCTCTTGCTTCTTCTTACATATACTCCATGTTCAATTATGCACTTCACAAATTCCTTCTCCCTTAGGAAGCTATCTATCTTCTTGTTCCAAGCTCTTTGAGCTTGTTTAAGTCCATACAGGGCTTTATGGAGCCTGTACACCTTTCTTTCTTCGCCTTGTTTCACAAACCCAACTGGTTGTGCAACATAAACTTCTTCTTATAAAGGGCCATTCAGGAATGCACATTTCACATCCATCTGACACATTTGCCAGTTGTTCATGTTTGTTAGACCAACAACCAACTTAATTGTTTCGATCCTAGCAACAAGTGCAAAAACTTCGTCGAAGTCGATTCCTTCTTTCTGAAGAAATCCTTTCGCCACAAGTCTCATCTTGTGTCAAGCCACTTCTCCTTTGGTATTCAACTTCCCTTCGATTTCTTTCTTATCTCGGGCCAATTCGACAAGTGACCAAGTGTTATTGACTTCGATTGACTTAAGTTATTCGTTCATTGCTTTCACCCACTTCGAATCTTTCAATGGCTCAATTGCATTGTCTGGTTCAACATATGCATAGAAAGCATAATGTACCAGCTCACCTTCTTCATTGATCACATCATCTTATGTAATCACACATTCTTGCAACCTTGCAGCATGTGCCTTGTTCTTTGAGGTCTGCTTGGGCCTGTTTCACCTATGTCTTCTTATTGAACTTCTCTTTCGACTTCACTAGTTGGTTCCTCACATAAAATTCTCACTGAATCCTTCTTAACATTCTCAGTTCAATCCCATTCCTTAAGCTGATCTATGATCATGTCCCTGCTAATCACCACTTGCTTGTTTACTGGGTTGAACAACTTATATCCTCCAATCGCATGATATCCTATCAGGAACATCTGACTCGACTTGTCATCTAGTTTTCTTCTCAACTGATATGGCACATGTCTATGTGTTATAGATCGAAACACCCTTAAATGACTCAAGCTAGGCTTGACACCAGACCAACATTCTTCTGGCGTGATTCCTTCTAGCTTATTTGTCTAACATCTGTTCAGGATATATGTTGCAGTCGACACAACTTTTCCCCATAATTATTTGGGTAGATGCTTGCCTTTCAACATACTTTTAACCATATTCATGATGGTTTTATTATTCCTTTCTGTGACTCCATTCTGCTATAGAGTGTAGGGTAGCACCACCTCACGCATAATCCCTTCTTTCACACATAATGTGTCGAAGTCTTTCGACACATATTCTCCACCATCATCAGTCCTCAGAATCTTGATCTTTCGACTGTTTTGTTTTTCGACCATAGATTTAAACTTGGAAAATACCTCGATCACTTCACTTTTCTTCTTGATCAGGTAAGCCCATAATTTTCGACTAAAATCATCTATGAATGTAATAAAGTATTTGTTACCTCCAATCGAATCCACTTGGATAGAACCACATACATCAGAGTATATGACTTCAAGAATTGCCTTCGACCTGCTTCCTGCATCCTTACTGAGGTTGTTCTTGTGTTGCTTCGCCTACACACATTCTTCACACACTTCGTTTGGAATTTTGATTCCGGTAATCCTGAAACCATATTTCTTCTCTTCAAATCTCTGATGTCTTTGAAATTGAGATGGCTAAGTCTATAATGCCATATCTATTCATCTCTGTTGACTGTTGTTGCAAGGCACTTATGTTCCATCACATTAAGCTCAATCTTGAAGGTTATATTCTGAGACATTGGAGCCTTTAAGATCAACCTTCCATTTGAGTCGATAACTCTCACTATCTTGTCTTCGATCGACACCTCCTATGCTGAGAAAAATCCTGTTCATGCCTGGTATGTACAAACACATTTGAAACTACTGACCTTTTGCCATCTTTCCTCATAATCAGAACATCACTAACACCTTCAACTGTCAGCGTGTTGTCATTTGAAAATTTCCCCATGTTCTTTATTAAGGGCTTTATGTTGACCAACCAATATTTCCTTCCAAACATGTGTGATGAGCATCCTGAGTCTAAGTACCACTGGTCCTTGAATCTCTTTTCATCTCTCATTATAACCATTATCAACGTCTCTTCTTCTTCATATTTCACCAGCTTTGCATAAGGTTCTTGATACTTTTGCTTTTCTGGACAATCACTATAATAATGACCATGCTTTTGACAATTGTAACATTAAATATGACTCTTGTCTGGCTTTTGACCACCACATTTTCCTCTACTTGCAACACCACCTCCTTGGTTTCCTTGGTTCCAGGGTTTTCTCTTATTATACAAGTTCCCTTCTTGTTGATTTCGACCAGTCGAATTGTTGTAGCCTCCTCTGCCTTTGTCGCCATTATAACCTCCTTTGCCTTTCCTTTTTTTTTTGCTGATTGCGCCTGCAAAGCTATTTCACTCTCCGACTTTCCTGCAGCTCTTTCATCCATTCTTTGTTCATGAGATTAAAGCATCCCTTAAAGCTCTCCCTCTGTCAGTTTTGACAAATCTTTTGACTCTTCTATGGCTACTACCACATGGTTGAACTTTGGAGTCAACGACCTCAAGATCTTTCCAACAATAAATTCTGATGTCAACACTTCTCCACATACCTTGATTTAATTCATCAGTTTCATAACCTTGATGAAGAAATCAATTATGCTTTCATCGTCTTCCATCTAAAGCAATTCATACGTCCTTTTGTGAGTTTGTAACCTCGCGTCTTTCACCTTCTTCTCGCCTCCAAATGACTTTTCCAAAATTTCCCATGCTTCCTTTGATGACTCCATATCACTAACCTTTTCAAAGTTATCTGAATCAACATATTGATAGATTATAAAGAAAGCTTTATAATCTTTCTTCTTCAATTCTTTATGTGCAACCCTTTCTTGATCCGTCACGTTTTCCATAAGCGTTGTTACTCCTTCCTTCACGAGGTCCCAAAAATCTTGATAACATAACACAACCTTTATCTGCTTGCACAAATTCTCATAACTATTATTCTTGAGAATCAGAAGATTTGCTAAAAAATGCTCGTTTGGATGATTCATTGCCATGGTGATTTTCTTCCCATGAATCGCTTAAACTAGGCTCTGATACTAGATGTTGGAAACCCACCACAACCTATGGAGAATTTTTATCAATCTTGATGAACAAAATTGTTATCACCCACACAATGACAATTAAAAGAAAAAAACAATTGAGAAAGAAAAGAAAGAACGATGGAGAAGAAGAATATTTTTTGCAGAGTTTTCACTCTGCCCACAACCTGTGGAAAACTTCTTTATTCACTTTGCAACTACAAAATTTTGTAAATACAATGTTATTACTTCTCTATTACAAGAATAAGGGTTACTCCCTCTATTTATATATTTAGGTTAACTTACTCCCTAAGTCAAAGCCCAAAACTATAAAATCCCAAAATAGTTAACACTACTAAAATAGGCCTAAGTCGAAATCCTGTGTGAAGCAACATGCTTCGACACTTCGACATACTAATACAAATCGACACTCTAGGTGATTTGACACTTCCTTGCTTCTGTCGAGCAACCTGCTTCGACACAAGGAATTACAATTCAACAATTATGTCTCTTGTCTTTTATATTCTCCTACCAAGTTAAGTTGTTATCTTATTGTACGAATAATTATTTTTGTTGAAGGCTATTTATTTTTCTTGTCATTGTTCTTAATCTCCACACATCAAATTTCTTAGTGTGATTAAACCTTTCAATTTCAAAATAAGTGGCTCCAACCGCGAGGCAAAGTGGTTTTGTTTACAAGTGAGTGCCATGGATTCTAAATGACAGATCTAGAGGTTTCTCATAGACAATGATCTTGGATTATGGGAAATGAATATGCAAAAAATATTAACTCAAGATAAATGTATTGAAGCATTAAAGAGTGAGACGTTGATTAATGGACGTCTAACAAGAGTATAGAAGACCGAGATTATGGATAAGACCATGAGTGCCATTATCTTATGCCTCAGGGATAAAGTTATAAGGGAAGTCGCTAGAGAGAAGATTATAACTTTGATATGGATAAAACTTGAATCATTATATATGATAAAATATTTGGCTCACATGTTGCATTTGAAACAACAACTATACTCATTCCGAATGGTAAATAATAAATCTATGGTGGAACAATTTGCATAATTTTACAAGATCATTGATGATCTAAATAATATTGATGTGAAGATTAAGGATTAAGACAAGGATCTAATTTTATTAAGCTTATCACCAATATCCTTTCAACACTTAAAAGATTCCATTTTTTATGGTAATGAAGATACTATTACTTTAGATGAAGTCTAGACGACAGTGAGATCCAAATAATTTTTAAAGGTGAAAGATTTGAAAATTGACAATAATGGTGAAGGCTTGAGTTCCTCAAGAGGAGAAAATGAGCGTATATGGATGTTTGAATAAAAAGGTTTGATAAGTCAATGTTAAAATACTTTATTTGTCAAAACTCCCATCACTTTAAGAGGGATTGTCCCGAGAGGGAGGACAATGAAGATTTTATTCAAACTGTTGCTACCTCTGACGAGGATTTTTACCAAAGTCCTGGTGCACTAGAGGTGTCAAGTTTGGATACTGAAGATGGTTGGTTCATGGAATCAGGTTGCTCTGATCACATGTGTCCAATAAAAGAATACTTTGAGACTTTGAAGCTGAATGAAGATGGAGTAGTTCACTTTGATGATGATAAATCTTGCAAGGTTCATGGTATTGGTACAAACAAACTTAAAATATTCGATGATCATGAGTTTCTTCTTCATAATGTTACATATGTTCCAGAACTCAAAAAATAAAATATGTTATCCATAAGCATGTTTAATGATCTAGGTCATTTCATCAGAGTTAAAGATTTCACACGGTGAAGTGATCATAGCTAAAAGGTCTAAAATATATGGCTTATATATTTTAGAAGACTATATTGTTGTTGTCCATTCATCATCAACCAGTGAAAACTTTCATGAAAAGAATAAGCTATGGGATTTGAGGTCAAGGTATGATGGGTGTCTGAAGGTTGTTTCAAAACATTTTAATGAGTTTTGTAGAAGACAAATGATAAAAACATATTTGCCCATTGAGTTGTCATGGATTTTTTAGGGTAATGTTGATGCCAAAACACCTTACCTAATCGACAAATATTCATTTACATAAATAAACTTCCAAGCACTTATGGAGGTTTAAAGTAGGAAAACTGTAACATACTCTATTTTGAAGGTCGTCAAAACTTTGCTAATTTAGCTTGATGGTAAGTTGTGGATTATGTCTTTAATGAATATCTAAGAGGTACGAATGGTTATGAGCTGTTAGGAGTGGAACTTGGAGGATCAAAGTCCATTAATCACAAATGTATTACTTTCACTAAGTCTCGTCAGGGGAAGAATAAGTAAGACCCGAGGATGAAGCTTTTGGAAACTATGGCAGAAAAGACCCAGTTTGAGGTGGAGATTCCTACTATGGATACTAGTAGTAGTGATAAAACAATTATAAAGGTCTCTGATTATCATTGGACTTGTGATAAGGTAAAAAGATAATTTTTACCATATAAAAAGGGCGATTATGCGAGCCTTGGTTGTTATGCTTTGAATGTGGTTGAATGATTGTAAAACTCATAAACGTGGACCTTCAGGGAGACATTCGAAAACATGTGGAATAAAAGATGGTCGAAGAACCATACTTGTCGACATGTTAAACTAATAAAATAGAAAAAAGTGATTGGGAACAAATGGATGCAAGTGACAAGATTAAGGTTTATGCGAGGGTTGAACTTGATAAAAATTGTTTAATAGATGTTGAATTGACAGAGAACATAGATGAGTTATCTGAAACTTAGACGTCACTAATGATGATGACTTGAAATTATCTAGAACTTAGGCTTCACTAATGACGGTGACTTGAAACTATCTAGAACTTAGACGTCCCAAATCTTAGAAGAAAGGAGTTGGCGATCCAACACCTCAATGCCTCTGTGTTTATTGTTATCTCGTTATTATTGTTGTTGGATTTTATGATTACTAATTTGTAGGGTTTGGTTTTGGTGGCATTTTATATGCTATTTAATATTTTATTATATTTTAAATAATAAATTAGAGATAAAATGATAATCGAGAGACCAAATAGATGCAATCTAAATGTCGAGACGACTTTACACTACTTGAGATACTGTGAATTTGCTACTTGCTTTTGAAAACTTATTGGTTTCTTGGACCCACTATTCTTCCCAGGGGTTAGTTTATATGATTAGATTAGATATGGCATCAATGATGACTCTATCTTTTTGGCTGTTTGCTTGTGGTTGTGACACACTAAGAAGAAACTGTGGTTTGCGAATGAAGTGGTATCCTCATATATTTTGAAACTCATCAGAGTGAATTATGCTAATATGTTAGCTAAATATTCTCTTAAGCATAATCTATCTCATCCAACGAGAACGATCACATGGAATGCACACAAATGTAGTAATATGATTCTTAATATTGATGGTAATAGCCTCTGTATTCCCGACATCTCGGATTTTGATAAATTAATTCGAAATAATGATAGTGTTTGGATTCACGATTTTACAAATAATATTAATTATTTCAACATCTTTCCTATCGAGTTATTGATGATATTCATGAAAACTTCACATCAAAAATGTTATGTAATATTCCAATTGGAAACAAAATATGTGATTTGGTAATAATACGGTATAGTCTTTTGAATCATCACTCTCTTAGTAATGGATGGTAGGGAGACTTTATTTTTACATCATTTTATGTTTTTCTTTCCCTTTCCTTTCTTGAGTTGTAAAAAGAAATTGAGGTCTATTAGAAAAATTCCCCAACCGTAGCAAATTAACATATATCTTTTCCAGGACCGCCTACTACGGCGGTGATACACCTTCCACCTCGCCGGAAGGAAGGTATCTCTCCGCGACCGTCAATAGCTGCCAAGCACGAGCCACCACAGTCCGATCACCGAAATCGAGATTTCACATGGACCAACTTAACAAGTAACTCTAGAGTAACGAAAGAATGAGTAAAAGACCACCGCCTGATCCCGTGGCAGTTCTTCGAGGCCACCGCGCTTCAGTCACCGACATTTCTTTTCATCCCTATAAGCCTATATTATTCTCCGGGTATTTACTTCTAACATTTTCACCAATTTTTTTTCATCCGATAGTAGTTTGCTAAATGCTTTTCTATTCTGCAGTTCTGCTGACGGTGAACTGCGAATTTGGGACACTTTTCGGCGCCAAACAGTTTCATCAGCATGGTTAGATAATCAACTTATTTTAGGGTTAATAGGATAAACGTCTATCATATAAGTGCTTATTTATAAGCTATGTTTTTGTAACAAAAGATAAAATAAATTCAAATTGTTTTTGCATTATGCAAAATTGTTTTCTTAGGGAGCTTCTGAAAATAAACTGAAAATAGTCTATGGACATGTTGTTTCTATAAATTCTCAGAAATATAGTCTCGCAAGTGCTTTTATCGGTAGATGAACTCGATTTAGTAGATTCAAACCTAGTTATAAATTGGATTTTCAAGGATCATGACCTGTGATATTAAATTTGCATTTAAGGTTACACAGTGCCGCGCATGGGATTGTCGCTGTTGCCAGTAGTTCTTCACTTGGAACCAATAAATTTGTCAGGTGCATCCGTTCATCCTAACCTTCTGTCCTTTTGCATGATATTCTGTTATATTGAAGTTTAATTTTATCATGTATAGCCAGGGAAGGGATGGAACTGTGAAAGTTTGGGATTTTGATGATGCTGGATTGTCTAGGTCGGTACCTGTATTTGCTTCTTCAACTTTACAAATACCCTATTCTCTTTTCGTTTTAAAAGGACAGTGTTTTGTGATAAAAGTTACTGAGATATTAATATATTATGCATTACCATCTTACTTTTTTTTTGGATATGCAATCCCCCAGGATTCCATCGGTTACGATCAAGACAAACAGTTACCACTTTTGTAAGTTTTCCCTGGTTAAGAATCGTTGTACTTGGTTAAAAGAAGGGGAAGCATCAAAAGACTTCCTTGAAACAGAAGAGGCTCATACTAATCAAAGTTGTTCTGAAAGCTCTGAAGGTTGGTGAGTTATAGTCTATAATAATAGGTGATTTAATAGCTTTTGAATCTTATCATGGTGGTTTTGTCAGCATGGAACTTGCTACTTGAATTCAGAATTCCTGCTACCTTTTACCATAGAAGAATAAAATGACATCATTGAATCTGAAGATTTCAGTACTTATGTTAAAAAAACGAATTTGATAGTGTTATATTGGCCAGAAGTATGTGGAATGATAGAACATTATTATTTAACTAGTATTGTTTTAACCTTTCACAACCCCATCTACTTTCAGAGCATAAGTATGGCTATTTCTGGAAAATTTATTGCTAACATCGCGCGATAGTAAATTTAGGCAATAGCTGTATCTGAGCGTGTAAGGAAGAATTTGAACGATTTTAATGCTGCTGCTGTTGTCATTTTTGTGTTACATTTCAATGAGTATGGGTTGGTATATTCTCAGATTTATTAGACTTGGTTCACTTTTGCAAATACTGATTGATATTTGTTAGTATGTTTTATTTAACTTCTTTTTGAACAAGTTTCTCTCCCCTGTCTTCTCACTTATTTTTGAAAAGCTGCTATGGCAGAGATGCTAACATCATGGACCAAATTCTTTATTTTGCATTTCTATGTTATTTCCTTTTATATTCTTCAAATGTTTTTACATACTTAATGTTTTACACAAGATTTTGACAAAACCATATTTCTTGTCAAAAATTTATGTACAGGGCTATCGTATGTGGCTTTGTCAGGGGAGAACTCTTCTGAGGTAGGTATACCTGTCTATTGATACATTATCTTCACCTTTTGTAAAATGTAGACCTCAACTCATCGCTAATCATTTCTATCATTGCTAAAGCCAGGTTGAAATTTGGGATCTCAAGTCAGCTGAGAGATTTGCGCGACTCCCTTCAAATATTGGTAGTAACTCTTCGAGTGTTAGCAACAAAGGTAGAGACTTGTTTCTAGTCTATATGATTTGCTATTCAACTTTCTGCCATCAGTTTCTCAAGTTCTCATTACTTAGGTTCCACAGTGCTGTCACACAGCCATGCATGCATGTATATATGCGTGTACATATGTATGTATATGTATGTGTGCACTTCTGTGTGTATGTGTGTGTGAGAGAGATTCAGACTCTATCTTTTAAGTTGAATGTCCATCACACTTTGCATTATTGCTTGAGAAACTAATAGAACAACATCAAACCTTTTATCGATGTTTGCATTCTTTTCATATTAATGCACTTTTTACACCATTTTTCTGCTTCTAAACATTATGTTGCTTATAATTAAAAGCTAAACCTTGGCTAGATTTCAAATTCTTTGGTTGTATTTTCTCTCTCTAAAACTAATGCAATCATTTCTTGCCAGGGATGTGCATGGCACTTCAATTGTTTGTACCATCTGAATCACAAGGATTTTTAAATGTCATAGCTGGGTATACTCTCTCTCTCTCTCTCACACACACACACACACACCCTAGTACACATTGAAGAAGTGTTGCATTATGAGTGAGAGGAATAAATCTTGGTCATTAGATTAAGTATGAATTGTTAGGTTGTTGGCTGAACACATGTGAACTTCTAATATAAGACCATCCACATGAAGTTGAATGGTAAAGATCTGTTTCTCATATCTCATAAGGGCATACTAATATTAGCACTTACTTAGGGGTTGCATGATCATTTAAAAAGCCCCGAACTCGGCATTCCAAATTTACCATCATCTCATCCAATGGTTGCCCCCAGAGAATATCCAATAATAAACCGTTGTTATTTAGTTATTTATCCTATTATTACCAGTTTCTATCAACTAGTATGATACCAGTTTCTCTCATATTATGAGAGCACGTTTCTTGGATCTGTGGTACACCGTGCCTGAAATGGAGTTTCTAGTGTTTGATAGAGAAGGAACTGGTACTATGCATTGAGGAATATTTCGAAAGAGAGAAACATGAGAAACTGACAGGCTTTGAAGTTACTCAAAGGTCATGCTTACCAATGGTCACACTGGTGGAATCAACGCTGTCAACAGGTTAGCTGGCACACCTTTTGTCTTGCATTTATTTGGCGTTTCAAGTCGGAATATCGGAACATATTGCCTATATCTTCTGACGATGAAGAGGACCCTAAAATTGAATCGGAGTCGTTAACCGTTGAAGGTTCCCTGGATGTTCAACAACAAGATTATTAACCATTAACCAATGAACTTAAATCCAACAATGATAACAGAAAAAAGGTGGGAAAAAATAGAAAAAGGGGCAGAAAATTCCCTCGTGAATGCCATGATTATGAGTATGGTGAAAGAGAGCGAAGCAAATCTTATGGGTTTTGGTAGATGCTTTGATGGACATGGTGTGAGTATTGAGGTTGAATCAATGGCAGGATTGGATGACATCCATCGCTTTCGAAGCCGTCTGATCCAGACACGTCAGTGGTGAAGGGTGGAGCGTCATCTTGTTAGGGCGAATTGGTGCTGTCAAAACAGCCGGAACCAACGGAACGGTCAAAACCGCCAAATGTAAGTTCACTGGCATGCGGGATGGGTGATTTCCATGAGAAACACCAAAATTTTCAACCATTTATTAAAAATATTTGGTTTGAGACAAAATTAAAGCATAACACCACCAATGAGGTTAAGCAAGAGGTCCATGGCTTCACAAAATAATATCAGTAACAGGAAATGCCCGAAGACAAGGTTGGGCGAGTCCATTTTTTAGGTCTTATGAGTCCAACCCATTTTAATGGACATGTTCTTAAGCCTACTGCATTTATCCAATTTTAAAAAATGAGGAAGTGTGAAAATGAGAAAATTGTAGTGCAGAAACTGGTCGTAGACACATAATTTCTCTTCTGTTTTGGATTTGGAAAACAGAAATTCAAAGCTTTCACAGGGGGTTAGACCTCTCATTAAGGAATTGAGGAAAAAAAACTGTTCAGTTCTGTAGCAATTATTATGTTATTAGGAAGAATTATTATAATATTAGGAAATTATTATATAATTAGGAGCAATTACATTTTATTAATTCTGCGTATTTATGTTTAGAATAAATAGGGGATAATTTATCATCTGAGAATTATGGAGTGGTTAGTGGGAGAGACTCAACTCTCGAACATTTGGGAAGAGGAGAGAACCAAGCTCTCGAAACTTGGTAGGAGCAGTGTCTCCTGCACTGTGTACTGTGTCACTTTTCAATTCTGCACAAATGTGTGATTGAATGTTCTATCTCTTATTCTAAATCGTTTTCTCTTCCCTCTCTTCCCTGTCGTCCGTCCCATCTCTCATATGCCAATTCATCTACCTCTTTTATGTCACCTACCTCTTTTATGTCACCTAATGAAAACTGGAAATTTAGTCTCTGAACTTGTCACCAATACACTAGTGCCTCTTTTGTATGCCAGCTTTGTATATATCAATGATCATATTTTGATTTTCCCAAAAATTGCATTAGTATTCTGTGGTTTCAACCCAATTTAAATTTCAATTAAGCCATGTAAATCTAATTGGAACCGATAAAGTAGCCTGGGGTGAAAGGGAATGGGAACTCGACAAAGAGGGCTTGGTTGGACACTTGGTTAACACTCAAATATGGCTTGGCAATTAAAATACACAACTCAACAAAAGTATTATTTTTATTTTAAATAACTTCCAAAAAGTCAAATTAGAGCATAAAACAATGAAAGTTAGTTAAATATTGAAAAAAGTTTCCAATTCCAACATACTTCATTTAGGAATGTTACTACATCTGTATATAGAGGGCTTTTCAAGTGAGAAAACGGGAGGTTATAGAAGCTAATCATAACTACACAACCTTACATGGATAATCAAGAATCACTACTCTCTTCATATGAATCTAGTGTTTGATTTTGCTGAGTATAGGATGCATGCACTGAACAGAGAATTTCACAGAATCTAGTGTTTGATTTTGATGAGTTTAGAAGAGTAACCTTACAACTGATTATCATATGAATCTGGTTATTTACAAGGCAAGTTACAGTAGATCTGTAACTGCCAATCTAATAAGTATTAATATTAGTTGTCAGATTCCGTTAGTAACAGAATTCAATTTGAACCTACTGATGAAGCCTAAACACACCACGCAGCTACTATAAACCCCACGGAATAGGATCCTCTAACTTTGCGAGTAGATTTTTGATAGACAAATTAAAAGGATTCAATTAAAGCAAGGTTAAAAATATTCAAAATTTATTAGAATTGCTAAAACTATTTCAATCAAAAGTGTATCTGCGGAAATCACCCTTGTATGATTTTTTGAAAGAAAGAAACAAAATAGGCATGTGGCTACATCAGTAATATAAATATGTGTATTAGGTTGAGCTATATACTATCTTATATTCCGAGTGTTGTAGATATGAAGATGGTTCAATGCTTTGGTGGGATGTACGGAATCCTGGAGCTCCAATAAGTTCTGTGAAGTTCCATTCTGAGCCAGGTATAGACATCAGCATCCTTAGATAACTCCAGAGTTTCAAAATAAATATTCAGTCAATAGCTCTGATTATTTTGTAGTTCTGAGCATCTGTATTGACGGGTCTTGCAAAGGGGGTATCTCGGGAGCTGCAGATGAGAGGATTGTGATGTATAGCTTGGATCATTCTTCGGTAACTTTATTTTTTTAATCCTCTTCTTCCAATTGAATATCTGATCCTATAAATGTTATTTTTATTCATTGATCATTTTTCAATCTTAATGTTGGTAAGTGGCACCTGATCCTGTGTATTTATACTTTTTCATATTCATGTCATTTTGATCGTAGGGTACATGTGTGGTCAATAAAGAAGTCAAATTGGAGCGACCTGGCATCTCAGGCACTTCAATTCGGCCTGATAGCAAAATTGCTGCAACAGCTGGCTGGGACCACAGGTTTTTAATTGCATTAACAGTTTAAGCACCCCCTAAAAACAACTGTTGTAAGAAAAGTTGGCATTTCTTGATGGTCCGTCCATAATAAGTTGTTAATACTCTTGGCATGAACTTCAAAAAATAAATTATTGGCATCAATCATCCAATTTATGACAAACATGTAACATTTGAAGAACTTCCTTTAATTGAAATATGTAGATTGCATTGAAGTGAGCTATATCTGAATCCTAAACAGGAGTTGACATTTATTTTAATACCAACTGAATTTTAGTTGTAAATATTCTTGGCATAAACTTCAAAAGATACTTTATGATAGTTGGTACAAATCCTGCTGTTTAATTTCTATCTGTCACCTTATTGGCAGATTAAGGATATATAATTACCACAAAGGAAATGCTTTAGCTGTACTCAAGTATCATCATGCCACGGTAAGTCACTGTTTTCTACTATCATATCTGATACAGTTTGAATGTGTAAATAATTTTACATTATCATTATCGGCATGAAAACAACATTTTTATTTGATACTATTATTAATTTAGTTGATATGTTTTTTGTCTGCCATGTCTCTCTTGTAGTGCAATGCTGTAACTTTTTCGTTTGATTGTAAGCTTATGGCCTCTGCATCGGCCGACACAACGGTGGCGCTATGGGAATTGTATCCTCCTCGAACATAAAATCGATTTGATGTATTTAGGTTTTGTTTGGAAGAACTTATTTACAACTTATTCGAAATTTTCTTATATGATTAAATACTTATACAAGTAAGTCTGTGAGAGAGTTTATGAAAGTAAATTTTGAATTATTTAGATAAATTATTTTTAACTTAATATGGTGTTCTAAATAGTTTGGGAAAACACTTTAGGATTCCATTTACTTTGAGAAAGTATTTTCTAATTTTTTAATATTTATTTTAATGGAAAATGCTAACGAGTGTGATTTTTTTACAAAAATAATCCACTTTTTCAAGGAAATTTCCAAAATACCCCTGGTTTCAATTTTTTTTCTCTAAACTACCCACTTTTAGGAGGAGTCGTCAATTGAATTGGAGACTCTTCTTAAAAATTGAATGGAGGCGTCAATTGGATTGGCGCCCCTGTGTAGTACTTAAGAGGAGACGCCAATTCAATGGGAGTCTCAGTGTAAAATGCTATTTTTTTTGGTAAATGGTATACGTGATAGATAAATTTGATATATGATCAATTGATGTTAATAAAATTTGTCGTTTACACAGAAACCTAATGGTGATGACCGGGATCACCTAACCGACCTCTGGTCCCACATCCTCTAGCTATCCTAACCCGTGGTCCTAATCCACGTTGATGATTCGATACTGGTGTTTGAGCATCTGAGGGGTCATGAGCGTCACTTCCAACTACAAGAGAAGGTCTGTTAAGGTAGTCAGACAAGTCGACATAGTCTTCAGTATGCATCGATGGTGTACCTCTGTAGTTGAGCTCATGACCCATGTCAGAGAAGTTGGGTTGTAGTTGACTCATTGATGGGCGACCGGGACGATTGAAGGGAGACATGGGTGTGAACGATGCGTCAAGGAAATGTTGTTGGGGTGTTTGGTAGAGATATGGTTGTTGGATGTTTTGGTTTTGTGAGATTTGTGCTTCTTGGCTATAGTAGGAGGATGGGCGGTTGGTGTTGAATGATCGTTGGGTGTTCTGGCTTAGGCGACTTTGGTAGGGTGATGGGGTGGGTGCGAAGCGATGTTGAGTCTCAGGTTGATGGTCAATTTGTTGTTGGTGGTATGACGTATGCTCTTGGTATTGGAGTTGGATGTATGGTATGTTTTGGTTGTATGTTTGTATGTTGGTTGAACGGAACGTTTGACGGATATGGGGTTGTGTGTATCCAATTTGACATTGTTGTTAGGGGTTTGATGAGGTGTCAGGTGTGTAAGTCATCTGACGTGGGTCGTACAAGTACATATCCTCGGCGATGAACTGAAAACCAACCGGTTTGTACCAAGTCATATAAGTACGACTTGGTTTTTCTTCAGTTGGCATGACTGCGTCAGTTAACACATGGTCATAACGGTGCTTCCATTTTCGACACTCCGATCTTGCGAAGCTTTGCCATGGATTGAAGTTCCATTGGTCGTTAACTTTGCGTAGATGTCATTCTCTTAGGCTAGCTGGGGGATCTGGGATGTTTTGGGGCATGCCGAACTGCAGCTTCACACGATCATTGTTGTGCATCTCCACAGTTGTGAACCGTATTATCGGTGTGCATGCAGTCCATACGATCGCGTCTTCAGCGTTGACCTGATGGTCATGATCCAAATTAAGGTATGGACGCCAAATGAACTGAAATGTGAAAGAAGATAGTATTATAATCTAGGTAGAAGAAGTTAACAAAATATAACGAAATTATTAAGTTATTTTTCTTACGTTTGTCGGTCGAAGGTGATCCAACAGGTTGCGATACTGAGTAATACAGTGTCTTGGACATCTGTTGTAACTCATACCACGTGCAGATCATCTACACGAAAAAGTCAAAAAATATTAGTTAGAGATAATAATCTTTAAAGAAGTAACTAAAGATATAATAATTTAAACAACTTACTTTTGTGCATACGGAAATGTGAAAGGGTTGTTGTTGACTGGTGATAGGGACGGTAGTCTTGACCAACCCCATGCTTGTAGCAAAACAGCACATCCAGAAAATATAGATGTGTCTTTGTGTGAGTTTTTGCATAAGGAGCTATAGAGATAGGCTAGACAAACAGATCCCCAATTGTAACTTCCTATTATATCTACATGTCTAAGTAAAGGTAAATACATAATATGCATGCTATAACCACTACCTCCGGGAAATAAAAACGAGCCAATTAACAACATAATGTAACATAGTTTTTATTATTCGAGCATCTTCGGTAGAATGCTCATCTAAGTATAAACTATTATAGTACGACTTAAGGCGTGAAAGTAGTATACCTTGACCTCTTGCATTATCATCTAACAAATCAATCTCCATGAGATTCATGCAAATTGAATTTGCATAGTTAGTTTTACCATTAACAGTCTTACCTTCAATGGGCAGTCCCAAAAGCATGTAGACGTCTTCCAACGTCACGATACACTCACCGATTGGGAACTAAAATGTGTGTGTCTCTGGTCTCCATCTTTTGCATAAAGCTAGAATGAATTTATTATCTACGGACCAAGACAAAATCTTGCTTATATGACCAAAACTGGCGAGTTCAACATAAGGTTGAATCATCGGGTCCATATGGACATATTCGTGGACCCGAGTCCGGAACCTTCATACATCCTATAAAATAAAGAACAAAAAACTTGACTAAGTTGGTATGTTAAAATAAAAGGGGGTTGGTGAAGATGAAAGATAAAAAGTTAATAAAAGAAAAAACTTGCATATGTTGCGATGTTTGCAACCGTTCCTCTATGTGATTTGCCCATTGTAAGGATAGACATTTTGTCGGGGGGTTGGTGTAGATGAAACTACAAGAAGTTGTTGCAGATGAAATTGTAGAAGAAGTATTATAGAAGTAGTGAGAGTGATGGTGTGGAAGAAGTGTTGATGGAGTGGATGTATTTATAGGCAAATGGATGGGAGCATGAAAAGTTGTGCTTGCATGGTGTCTCCACTTGAATTGGCGACCATGTATAACCTTTAAGAGGGGTCACCATTCAAATTGGCGCCTCCATAGGGACATGCATGCAAGACCTAGGTCTGATTGCTTGGTTTCAAGGTCTGAATGCATGCTTTGACAAGGTGTCGCCAAATGGGTTGGCGCCCATGTGCAAGGAATGAATGTGGGCGCCAATTCATTTGGAGTGTGTGTCTGCATGTTTGACACGTGGCTGTCCTCTCTCTTGCATGCTGAACATGTCACTTCTTAGTAGCTTGCATGATTGACACATCATTTCGGAGTAGCTTGCATGTGCGACACGTCACTCTGAACTAGCTAGCATGTGAGACACTTCACTCCTCTATTTAAGTGTCTTACTATCAACATCCAAGACACTTCACTCACATTTGTCTACAGCAAGAAAATAGTTTTCATCTGCACAATGTCATATTCACCAAAATACATTGTCAACGTTCACTACAACGGTGAAAAATACGAGTCTGAGTTGTATGGTTTTTGTTTTCGAAACACTGATACCATTAGACTCACGATCAAGAGAAATGCAACCTTCTTGCATTTGAAAAAAAGAAGACAATCCTGTATAGGATCGGGTATTGTGTCAAAGATCACATATCAAAATCCAATATTTTTTTAGAATAGTCAATGCAAGTTCTTCCCTTAAAGGTACGAGACGATGAAGATGTTAAATACATGTTTGTTAGTCATGAACATTCAGGCTGCAATTGTATTGAGTTGTACATTACTCTTCAACCATGTATACCATCTCAGCAGTCACAAATAACCAGTCAGGATGAATCTAGTGAATTTGATCCACAATGGTCAGATGACGTCAACCCATAAGCAGAAGCAGGAAGTGGATGTCGTTGATGAAGAAGAAGAGGAGACCGAGATACAGGTTGATCACATGCTGAACAACGATATTGAAGATGATGATCAACTACCACCAATACCTCCTAGTCATGTCTACAATCCGCCTCAACATATGACAAATATGGATCTGCACGACGATGAAACATCCAACAATGTTTTCTATAATCCGTATCCGAGATCAGAAGGCGAATTAAAGGTGGGAGACATGTTTCGTACCAAAGAAGAATGTGTTCTAGCTATCAAAGAATTCCACATGAACAACTCTGCTGATTTTACAGTGAAACGCACTGATTCTAGAAGGTATGTTATCGAATGTTGTAACATGCTTTGTAAGTTTCGTTTGGCTGCGTCTTACAAAAAGAAAAATGACTCTTGGGAGATCGCTTCAATAGACCCACCTCACAGTTGCATTGCAACTAACGTTGAACAAGATCACCGCAAACTAAGCGCAACGTTGATATGTCAAGACATTCTGCCATTGGTTAATAAAGACTCATCCGTGAAGGTGAGTATAATTATATCCAATATCAGAATAACATATAATTATACTCCATCTTACAAGAAAGCCTGAATTGCGAAGACAAA
Source organism: Lathyrus oleraceus (assembly GCF_024323335.1). Lineage (NCBI taxonomy): Eukaryota > Viridiplantae > Streptophyta > Magnoliopsida > Fabales > Fabaceae > Lathyrus > Lathyrus oleraceus. Next base: position 35,871,359 of record NC_066583.1, on the reverse strand, counting down.
GGTTGTTGAATAAATTTTCGGCAACTGGGAAGATTCATACAAGGAATTGCCACGGTTTTTATGGCCACTAAAAACATATGTCCCAGGTCCTGTGGCAATTATGGAGACATTGCCAGCGATGATGCCAGACGAAACCTGTGCTACAGGTAATAGAATCTTTCACCGTCTCTTTTGGGCATTTGACTCGTGCACCAAAGGTTTCACATTCTGCAAACCTATTATTCAAATTGATGGCACTTGGTTATACGGCAAATACAAGGGTACTTTGCTCATGGCGGTTGCACAAGACGGCAACAACAATGTCTTTCCCATTGTCTTTGCTCTTGTTGAAGGTGAAACGGCTGGTGGATGGAGTTTCTTTCTTCGACATCTCAGAACGCATGTGGCTCCACAAGCCAATCTCTGTTTGATTTCTGATAGACATGCTGCTATTGAGAGTGCCTACAACAACCATGACAACGGATGAGATGATCCTCCTTCTACCCATGTCTATTACATCAGACACATTGCATAAAACTTCATGTGTGTTATAAAAGATAAGAATCTTCGCAAGAAGGTGGTGAATGTTGGGTATGCTCTAACTCAGCCGTCATTTCAATATTATCGTGATGAAATTAGACTGTCTAATGAAGACACAAGGAGATGGCTAAATAACATACCAGTAGAGCAATGGACAAGGGCATTTGACGGAGGTTGTCGATGGGGTCGCGTGACAACAAACCTTGTGGAATGTAGGAACTGGGTATTCAAAGGAATTCGAAATTTGCCGATAACCGCCTTGGTAAGATCGACCTATTATAGGTTGGCTTCTACGTTCGCAACCAGAGGTGAAAAATGGAGTGCGGTGTTAATGTCCGGGCAAGTATTCAGTGAGTGTTACATGAAGGTAATGAAAGAGGAGAGCATCAAAGCTAGCACACACGCTGTAACAGTCTTTGACTGTCATAGGAAAAAATTTAGCGTCCAGGAAACAATGAATCACAACGAGGGGAGACCAAATTTAGCCTATGCTGTTAGACTAAACAGAAGTTGGTGCGATTGTGGAAATTTTCAGCCCTTCCGCATTCCTTGCTCCCATGTCATTGTAGCATGCGCTTATACTCATCAAGACGCTTACAGCCATTTATCTGATGTGTACAAGACCGTCACTGTCATGAATGTATATAATCAAAGCTTCTCGGTTCTACCAATGGAGGAATACTGACCTCCATATGAAGGTGATATAGTTTGACACAACGACGAGATGCGTAGAAAGAAAAAAGGAAGGCCAAACAACACACGTATCAGGACAGAAATGGATTCCACAGATAAAATGATAAGATTATGTAGTATCTGTCGTCAACCAAGACACAACAAGAACATCTGTCCCAATCGAGGAGCATCATCTGGGTCTTAAGCTTTTTGTAACATTGTATTTCTGTAACCTTCAATCATTATATATCAACTTTTTGTTACAATGAGGTTCACAACAAACATCAGTACAAAATAGGCTATCTGAAAACATAAATATTTCTAACTGATTACAACAATCAAATTGATGTCATCTCGACCGAACATCATTTAAGACTATCCGTTTAACCTCAGACTCCTGCTCACATAAGTCAAATTGATGGCAATTTCTTGTATGAATCTTCCCAGTTGCCGAAAATTTATTCAATAGCCTTTGTCCTCGCAATCCAGGCTTTCTTGTAAGATGAAGTATAATTATATGTTGTTCTGATATGAGATATAATTATACTCACCTTCACGGATGGGTCTTTATTAACCAACGACAGAATGTCTTGACATATCAACGATGCGCTTAGTTTGCGGTGATCTTGTTCAACGTTAGTTGCAATGCAACTGTGAGGTGGGTCTATTGAACGATCTCCCAAGAGTCATTTTTCTTTTTGTAAGACGCAGTCAAACGAAACTTACAAAGCATGTTACGACATTCGATAACATACCTTCTAGAATCAGTGCGTTTCACTGTAAAATCAGCAGAGTTATTCATGTGGAATTTTTTGATAGCTAGAACACATTCTTCTTTGGTACGAAACATGTCTCCCACCTTTAATTCGCCTTCTGATCTCGGATACGGATTATAGAAAACATTGTTGGATGTTTCATCGTCGTGCAGATCCATATTTGTCATATGTTGAGGCGGATTGTAGACATGACTAGGAGGTATTGGTGGTGGTTGATCATCATCTTCAATGTCGTTGTTCAGCATGTGATCAACCTGTATCTCAGTCTCGTCTTCTTCTTCACTTCCTGCTTCTGCTTCTGGGTTGACGTCATCTGACCATTGTGGATCAAATTCACTAGATTCATCCTGACTGGTTATTTCTGACTGCTGAGATGGTATACATGGTTGAAGAGTAATGTACAACTCAATACAGTTGCAGCCTGAATGTTCATGACTAACAAACATGTATTCAACATCTTCATCGTCTTGTACCTTTAAGGGAAAAACTTGCATTGACTATTCTAAAAAAATATTGGATTTTGATATGTGATCTTTGACACAATACCCGATCCTATACAGGATTGCATTCTTTTTTTCAAATGCAAGAAGGTTGCATTTCTCTTGATCGTGAGTCTAATGGTATCAGTGTTTCAAAAACAAAAACCATACAACACAGACTCGTATTTTTCACCGTTGTAGTGAACGTTAACAATGTATTTTGGTGAAGATGACATTGTGCAGATGAAAACTATTTTCTTGTTGCAGACGAATGTGAATGAAGTGTCTTGGATGTTGATAGTAAGACACTTAAATAGAGGAGTGAAGTGTCTCACATGCTAGCTAGTTCAGAGTGACGTGTCGCACATGCAAGCTACTCCGAAGTGACGTGTCGCACATGCAAGCTACTCCGAAATGATTTGTCAACCATGCAAGCTACTAAGAAGTGACATGTTCAGCATGCAAGAGAGAGAGGACAACCACGTGTCAGACATGCAAACACACACTCCAAATGAATTGGCGCCCTCATTCATTCCTTGCACATGGGCGCCAATCCATTTGGCGGCACCTTGTCAAAGCATGCATTCAGACCTCGAAACCAAGCAATCAGACCTAGGTCTTGCATGCATGTCCCTATGGAGGCGGCAATTTGAATGGCGACCCCTCTTAAAGGTTATACATGGTCGCCAATTCAAGTGGAGACACCATGCAAGCACAACTTTTCATGCTCCTATCCATTTGCCTATAAATACATCCACTCCATCAACACTTCTTCCACACCATCACTCTCACTACTTCTACAATACTTATTCTACAATTTCATCTGCAACAACTTCTTGTAGTTTCATCTACACCAACCCCCCGACAAAATGTCTATCCTCACAATGGGCAAATCACATAGAGGAACGGTTGCAAACATCGCAACATATGTACGTTTTTTCTTTTATTAACTTTTTATCTTTCATCTTCACCAACCCCCTTTTATTTTAACATACCAACTTAGTCAAGTTTTTTGTTTTTTATTTTATAGGATGTATCAAGGTTCCAGACTCGGGTCCACGAATATGTCCATATGGACCCGATGATTCAACCTTATGTTGAACTTGCCGGTTTTGGTCATATAAGCAAGATATTGTCTTGGTCCGTAGATAACAAATTCATTCTAGCTTTATGCGAAAGATGGAGACCAGAGACACACACATTTTGGTTCCCAATCGGTGAGTGTACCGTGACATTAGAAGACGTCTACATGCTTTTGGGACTGCCCATTGAAGGTAAGACTGTTAATGGTAAAACCAACTATGCAAATTCAATTTTCATGGATCTCATGGAGACTGATTTGTTAGATGATAATGCAAGATCTCAAGGTATACTACTTTCACGCCTTAAGTCGTACTATAATAGTTTATACTTAGATGAGCATTCTACCGAAGATGCTCGAATAATAAAAACTAGGTGTTACATTATGTTGTTAATTGACTCGTTTTTATTTCCCGAAGGTAGTGGTTCTAGCATGCATATTATGTATTTACCTTTACTTAGACATGTAGATAGAATAGGAAGTTATAGTTGGGGATCTGCTTGTCTAGCCTATCTCTATAGCTCCTTGTGCAAAAACTCACACAAAGACACATCTATATTTTCTGGATGTGCTGTTTTGATACAAGCATGGGGTTGGTCAAGACTACCGTCCCTAGCACCAGTCAACAACAACCCTTTCACATTTCCGCATGCACAAAAGTAAGTTGTTTAAATTGCTTTATCTTTAGTTACTTCTTTAAAGATTATTATCTCTAACTAATATTTTTTGATTTTTTCGTGTAGATGGTCTGCACGTGGTATGAATTACAACAGATGTCCAAGACATTGTATTACTCAGTATCGCAACCTGTTGGATCACCTTCGACCGACAGACGTAAGGAAAATAACTTAATAATTTCGTTATATTTTGTTAACTTCTTCTACCTAGATTACAGTCTTATCTTCTTTCACATTTCAGTTCATTTGGCGTCCATACCTTAATTTGGATCATGACCATCAGGTCATCGCTGAAGACGCGGTCGTATGGACTGCATGCACACCGATAATACGGTTCACAACTGTGGAGATGCACAACAGTGATCGTGTGAAGCTGCAGTTCGGTATGCCCCAAAACATCCCAGATCCCCTAGCTAGCCTAGGAGAATGACATCTACGTAAAGTTAACGACCAAGGGAACTTCAATCCATTGCAAAGCTTCGCAAGATCGGAGTGTCGCAAATGGAAGCACCGTTATGACCATGTGTTAACTGACGCAGTCATGCCAACTGAAGAAAAATCAAGTCGTACTTATATGGCTTGGTACAAATCGGTTGGTTTTCAGTTCATCGTTGAGGATATGTACTTGTACGACCCACACCAGATGACTTACACACCTGACACCTTAACATCAAACCCCCAACAACAATGTCAGACCAGATACACACAACCCTCTGTCCGTCAAACGTTCCGTTCAACCAACACACAAACATACAACCAAAACACACCATACACCTAACCCCAATACCAAGAGCATACCCCATACCACCAACAACAAATTGACTATCAACATGAGACTCAATATCGCTTCGCACCCACCCCATCACCCTACCAAAGTCGCCTAAGCCAGAACATCCAATGATCATTCAAAATCAACCGCCCCTCCTCCTACCATAGCCAAGAAGCTTAAATCTCACAAAACCAAAACATCCAACAACCATATCTCTACCAAACACCCCAACAACCTTTCCTCGACGCATCGTTCACACCCATGTCTCCCTTCAACCGTCCCAGTCGCCCATCAATGAGTCAACCACAACCCAACTTCTCTGGCATGAGTCATGAGCTCAACTATAGAGGTACACCATCGATGCATACTGAAGACTATGTCGACTTGTCTGACTACTTCAACAGACCTTCTCCTGTAGTTTGAAGTGACGCTCCTGACCCCTCAGATGCTCAAACACCGGTACCGAATCATCAACGTGGGTTAGGGCCACGGGTTAGGGTAGCTAGAGGATGTGGGACCGGAGGTCGGTTAGGTGATCCAGGTCATCACCATTAGGTTTTTTTGTGTAAACGACAAATTTTATTAACATCAATTGGTCCTATATCAAATTTATCTATCACGTATACCATTTACCAAAAAAATTTGCATTTTACACTGAGACTCCATTTGAATTGGCGCCTCCTCTTAAGTACTACACAGGGGCGTCAATCCAATTGGCTAGGGCACCTGCCCTATCCAATCCAATTGGCGCCTCCATTCAATTTTTAAGAGGAGTCTCCAATTCAATTGGTGATTCCTCCTAAAAGTGGGGTAGTTTGGAAAAAAATTTAAAATCAAAGGTATTTTGGGAATTTTTTTGAAACCAAGGATATTTTAGGAATTTCCTTGAAAAAGTGGGTTATTTTTGTAAAAAATTCAACGAGTGCTTTTTAAAAATTCAATGCATCGTAAAATGAAATAATTGATTTTTTTTAAAGAATATTTAAAATTTGTAAAGATTGTCCGCAAGACACTTACAATTAAAAAGAAATTGCAAGATTCTTAAAATAAATGTATTTTTTTGAGTAAAAATGAATATTAGTTAGAGATGAAAATAATAAAAACAATTTATATCGTTTTCATTATTTAAAAGAATACAATTATTCATTTTAAGAGTCTAGTATCACTGTTAATAAATAAAATTAATATAATTTTAAGAAATGAATTATTAAAATATAAAATTGACATAATTATAAGAGATGATAGTAATATAAATAATTTTCTGAAAAAGTTAATGAGCCATATATTTTTTATGAATATAAGTTTATCACATTTATCGTAAAAATAATTTATAAATGAACTATAAACAGTTAATTAGCTCGTCATTGGTTAGAATTTTGTATTTAAATAATTTATTTTTTAAAATAAAAATTGAAAATAACCCACTTTTCACCTATTTTTCAAACTAACATACTTCCAAAAAAAAATCAAAACAAAGGAGGCGTCAATCCAATTGGCGCATATGTACAAACATAAGAGGAGACGTCAATCCAATTGGCGATAGTGTACAAATATATAGGAGAGAGTATATTTTTTCGCCAATTGGATTGACGTCTTCTCTCGTGAAAAAGTGGATTACTTTAGATATTTATTTGAAAAAATGGGTTATTTAGATACTCATAGTTGTTGAATTCAAGTTTGCTTTCGTTGTTAATTGACGGTGAACGGTACCCGAACTTCACAATTTTTCGATTATCTTCGTAAGGTAAGAGATTTTTCACTTCATATTACAGATATGCAAAATGGGTGTACTCATTGATCTTAAATTCTCGCCTATGTGTCGTGCTGGAAAAGGAGACATTTGTGACATACCAGATAATGTTCATTTGTGACATTTGCTGTTTGTAAGAGACATGATACAAAAGCCTATATTTGTATTAGTTGTAGATAAATATGAACCTAAAAAATTATATCTTGTATCAGAGGAGGTTTCGAAGATGCATCTCAAGTACCACCCTATTGTCTTATTCTGGAGATGCATCGCTGGAACCTCTCCTGATTCAGACAGAAAATAGAACATGTCTGTTTTGTTTGACAAATGGATAATTTTTTTTGCAAACATCAAAATGTGTTAAAATATTTGAAATTGTATATATCACACTTTATTAATATTAATACACAATTACATTACATAGAATTAAATGATGACAAAAAACTAAAACGAATGGAAAGATTTGTCCCCGACTAAATCTATAAGTATGAGTGTTCCCCTTTTAGAATGGGTTTGTAGTGAAAAAGAAGTACGAGTCTGTGATCATGTAGGTGATTGTTTTATCAAAATCATGTTTCCTTATTCAAGAGATGCATCTTCGTAAATACATGACATGCAAAGGTGACAATTACTTCAAAATCCCGTCCAAACCTCCAAAGATGGATCTCCAGAATATCCATTGGACTGCTCAAATATTAATATATTTGTTGAAAAATCCGGAGATGCATCCCTAGAATAAAATTTTATTTTGCTCTAGAGTGGCACTCATTTGGTGTGTCATAAGATGGTGCAATAGTGCGTTCAGAGATGAATCTCTGGAATCTGAAGGGCATTTTAGGTTTTTCATAGGTTTAGATCTAGAGGGGGGGGGGTGATTAGATCACAAGTTAAAAACTTTGACAAAAAAATGTTTTGAAAACTTTATGGCGCACGAAAGTAACCCGGATCAAATCGTTTAACCGAACCACTATAAAAAAACTCAGATATGCGTAATTGCAATCACAATCAATTGAATGCAATGCTAGAAGTAGCAGCTATTTCCAATGATAAATCACATAAAAATACTATTGCAACAAATTATCGAACACCTTGTATGCAATCGAATTTGTTTGAAATTTTGTATGGTTTTTTTGATATTCAAATCCAATCATAATCTAAAGGATTATGATAAAATCAACAAAACCTCTTTCAAAAGGTTATCAAAAATTCTATCTGTATTGATCACATGATCGATGAATTCAACAATTTGCAAATGAAATGTAAGAGAGAGAGAGAGAGAGAGAGAGAGACATAGACAGAGACAAAGACAAAGTACATAAGGATTTGTTTAGGTAGTGTAGCGGTAAATTCATGACCATCAAACTATAGATAAACTTGACGTCAATAAAACCAAAGTCGCTACCGCGCTTTTATTGTTTCCAAAGGAAAATGGAAAAGTACAAAAAAAACCCAAAGATAAGAAGTTTTCAAATCAATAGATTACAGGTAAGGGGGTTGGTTATACATAGGGAATGTGTTAGCACCCAAAGTGTCTTAGGTACTCATAGGGAGCCCTTTTTATGTGAGTATGTGTTTTGGTATAAAATGATATTTGAGAAAAATAGAGTGTGGGGATGAGAAAAGAATTCATTGATTATATTTTTTTTGTTTGACAAGACCTTCGGTCTTGTGCCTACGTACCAATATAAAAATGAGAGATCAAAGCCTCGTAGTTCGTGGTAACAATTTCAAAATGAGTGAATTGCTTTTAACAAAATTTTAATTAAAAAAGGGGGCACAAAGGGGCAAAAATTTGAACGAGTGTTAGTTCTTTTTGTCTTTTGAAATTTTAAGTCAATATGATTAAGTTTATTTACAAATTTGATTTAAGAAAGAGTTTGAAAATTCATTGGCCTAAGGCCAAAGTTTCTAATCATTAAAACATGTATAAGTTGAAAAACACAAACAAAGAAGGTTTTTGAAAAAGGGAGAGATTTTGAAATTTAAGAAAGGGGAGGAGATGAAGAGGCTACCCTAAGCACACATTTAAAAGTTAAGAGTTGAAAAGATCTGACCAATGGGATGCAATCCAATAGACAAGAATGTCATATAGAAAACTCACATTCCCTTTGGACTTTGAATCAAGCAATAACCAATCAGGCAATTAGCAATATTAGACATCATGAAGATCAAGGCATCAAATAAAGATGGTCATATCCAAGCAAGCAAATCTCTTAGCTAGCAATCTTCTTTGTCTTCTCATGTATCATATGGAGTACTCCTTGATCAACTCAGAATAAAGCATTAGACACCAAATCAAAATAACAGTTGGCACCAAGACAAAGTAGTAGATGAACTCAAATAAATCCCAAGACTTGCATCAGATGAAGGCTCAGTTCACAATAACTTAGTCTCAGAATGTTGGCATTGGTCAAGTCCTTTTTGCATAGGGAATGTTGCCTAATCCTAAGTCCAAAAGTTTAGATCAAGATCAACAGTCCACCAGAGGTTTTTTAGGGGTTTTTGTTGTTTATTAAGTACTTTAATGTCCTAAGAGCACAAACAAAATCAAAATACACAAACAAATATATACAATCACAAGATATGGCTCAAATGAGCAAAGTGAAAATGGCATAAACATAAACAAGTTTAATAAAATGTAAATGATTAGAAATTAAATTACATAAAGTAAATGACTTGAAAGTAAAGCAATATTAACAATAGTTAGTCAAGTGTTAGTCAAAGTTAATTGGATCTTAGTATTGCTTTGCTTTTTAATTGATTAAGTCATTCTTTGAAGAACACTCAACCATCTATTCACAAGCATGGATCCTTGAAAGAAGACATCTTATTTAGGAAGGAAAAAAGGTCAAGTTTCCATACAATACCATGAAATATGGGAGACTTACAATCCCACTTTCTAGAATGATATGCCTTTAGGGTCAAAATTTAGCTCTATGTTAAGCAATCGTAATTTGACTTATGTAGAAGTCACAACTATCTGAGGTCGGGCAATAAAAATTTAGGTGTTAATGCATGTTAGATATTTGGTATAATGAACCAAACTCCTAAAACATATCACACACTAAAAGAAAAGATCAAGAGGAATGGACCTATTTCATCCATACTTGTATTGACTCATCTGGCACAAGGTCATTGATGAACCAATTAGTCTTAGGATATTTGAGATTTCATTGGTCAATGAAAGGAATGGGAAATAATAGGGATGAAGATGAAGGGGGAGGGAAGTGAGAGAAACACAAATTGGTCATGGGAGGAATTTTATCAAATTAAAATCATTCATTCATTTTGGGAGATGAAATGACATTTAATCAATCCCCTAAATCCAATGATTTTAATCCAACAAAAGTCAAATCAATCTTGACCAATGCTCAAAGAAATAGTCAAACATCACAAGACCATAAAAATGGCTCAACATAATTTTTACACAATTAATCAATTAAAAATGCATTAAAATTCAATTTAATTTGGTCAAAACCTAAAATCTCTTCAAAACACCAAATAAATGGCCGAGAGATTTATCATAGGTTAAGGCTGGAAATGAACCAAACCAACTCAAAAATAGTTCGAGACTCGATTCGATAATTAATTCGTTGGACTTGGTTCATGAACCAAATGAGTCGAACTTGAGCTCAAAACTAAGTTCGTAAAATAAATGAGCTGAACTTGAGCTATGTATAGTTCGACTCGTTAGGTTCATGAGTCGACTCGGTTATATATATATATATATAATATATATATATATATATATATATATATATATATATATATATATATATATATATATATATATATATATATATATATATATATATATTTTTAAATCATATATCTCAATAGTATCATTTAAAAAAATAATGTATAGATTTTAACCTTTTAACTTATCAAATTAAATATTTTAAAAAATACTTGTGACATTTTTTTATACAAAGTAAAATACTTCTAACTCAAAAAAAAAACATAATGCACCGTGACTTTTAATTTTAAAGTGTCATTTTAAACTACTTCTAAATTTGTTTTTTAAACCACCACTTTAAAAATAACATTTTTTAAATATTGTACCATTTATATGATTTAATTTGTATCCTTTTATATTATTTTTGACTTTAATATGGTGTTCAAACCATACCAATGTTGTAACATAAATCTAGAAATTTCATGAATTTAAAAAGAATTGATTTAAGGTACTGCTATTTGTGATATATGAAATACTGATATTTGTGATATATTTTAAAGGTACTGCTATTTGTGATATATTTAAATTGAATTTATTTATAGAAGTAATTGATTTAGCATAGCATACCATGATCATGTTGTGTTGGTATTCTGATATATGAATTTAATTGGCTTAAAAATTATCCTCTTCCATCTTGCAGGTTATCCTTTCCTTACTAGCTATGACAGTAAATCAGTTGACAGTTGGTGTAATGAAGATTGAAGTTGAATAATCATTTTGTGATGGGAATGTATCAATTTCTAATAGTTTTTGTTGTACTATTTTATTATATTTGTAATAGTTTTTGAGACAAACTTAAACTCAAAAAGAATAGTTTTTGAATTAGACTTTTAAATTTATCTCTTGAAAGCTTTATTTTGTTTTAATATTTTCCCTTTAAAAAGAATAATTTAAAATGTCAAATATAATAAAAAAATTTAAACTTTAAAAAATGACTTTTTAGTCCGTGAAGTAAACAAACTGAACCTAACGAGTTGAACCGAGTTGTTCAAGAACTTAAAACGAGTCGAGTTCGAGCTTAAAAAAAAGTTCGTGTCGAACTCGAGTCGAGTTTCGAGCTAAACCAATTCTTATCGAGTCGAGTCGAGCTGACGAGGGGTTCGACTCGACTCGACTCATTTCCAGCCCTATCCTAGGTCAAACAAGGTCAAAGGACCTTAGACAAAAAAATCATGATTTTTGAAAAGTCAGAGTATTTTTAAATAATTAAAAATATGCACAAAAACATTTAATTCATGAAAAATATCAAATTAATCAAAAAAATAATTTTAATTCAGAAAATGAAAGAAAAAAATATTTAAAGATTTTTGGTGAAAGTCCCATATTTTTTGGATTAAAAATGAAATTAATATGAATTAAACAAAATAAAGCAATTAAACATAAATTCAAATATTACAAAAAAAACAAGGGCCATCAGATCTCCCTCATTAATTGAGGTGGCAAATCTGATGGCCAAAACGCATGCTCCATCATATACCACAGTCAACGCGTGTACACACGTGATAATCAGAAGCGAAGGCCAAGATTAGAAGATATGAGGAAGATCTGATGGTTCAGGATATTGCCAACACATCACCGGAGCTAGGGCTCCGGTGGACCTCACCGGATTGGTCCACCATCAACCACCATGAAAATAAAAAAGGAGGACATGGATTTAAAGAAAAAATGCTCAGGAGCTCTAATCTGGCCTCAATTTTCTCCAATTCCAAGTATATGAAAAGATACAGGGATTTGAATTTTTAGGATCATGAACTGAGTTGCTTTGATTTGACCTCAAAGTAACCCAATCTTCTTGCCTACATTGCTAGGACTTCAGCCAACCAAAAATCACAAAGAATAGTGAAGAATTTAGGGAGAATCGATGATATGAAAATTCTGAAAAATTATCTTCGAGTGAGCTTTAAACTTGCTTGATCTTGATCCCAATTGTGCTTGGCTTGGCTTCAGAAAATGGCTTGGACTCTTGGAGTTTCAATCTCAAAATAGAATGATATTTGAAACTCTATTTTCAAATGAAAACCTTCAAGATTATCCTTTAATGGTGAGGGTTTGGATTGCAGGTTCAAAGCTTGGGTCTAAGGTCCTTAATTCTGAGCATGAATGGTTGTATTTATAGCCAATGTAATTCATTTCCACACACTTCCAAAATTTGCTAAATTTAAAAAATTCACCTTGCATGCTTGCATGCGTGTGTGATAGGCCCATCAAGTGATGTATTCGGGTCCAAAATTTCTTGAGAATCATGCTGAAATCATGTCATGTGGCCATGCATTTGAGTTTGAAATGTGAAGGTGAAATTTATCCAATTGGTCCCTTGAAAAGAACCCATGCGCAAGTTCTTCATTCTTTGGCCAAATGAGGTGATCTTGGACTTTTTGGAAAGGTGAGATCAATGGGAATAACTTTAATGTTAAAGACTTTTTCATTTGAGGCTTGGGTCATGATGAATTTTTGAGGTGGAAGTTTGGAAATCAAACATATTTGAAAAATTTCTAAGTACCAAGTCAATGTTCACTTCTTCCACCTTGAATAACTTTTTCTATGGACTTAAAATTAAACAATATCCTTCATAAAAGTTGTAGATATTTAAAACCTATTCAATTTGGTCACAAATTTGATCTCATTTGGATTTGGCATGAAGGCGTTATGCATTTTAGAAGTTGAGAAAAATTACTTGTTCAATGGTAATGACCCAAAATAACATGTAATGTTTCCTCTTAGCACATGCATTTTCAAGTTGAATTTAAACTTCTTACAAACATAAAAAGTTGAAAAGTACATATTGAATTTGATCATGAAACTTGAATGGCTTTCATCTCATAAAAATTGAGCAAGTTATGGTCTTTGGAAGTTGGCCTCCTAGCTAGGGTTCAGACAAAATGACCTATAATATTTCACCATAAAATATGACTTTCCAAGAAAACCTAGATCTTGACTTAAACATGAAAGTTGTTTGGAATCTCATAAGGAGTAGCTTTTCTCTTGGAATAATTTTTATATGACAAAAATTGTAGGAGATAGGGTCTAGGGAACCCCAATTTTGACTAGTTGACTTTCTCTGGTCAACCACCATTAACCAACTTGCTAACTTGACATTCTATTGATATTAGGGACTCATGGAGGATCATATACGTGTAAGATGGTGTAATATGAAAAATCCCTTGAAATATTTGATAAAATGTTGAAGAAACTTGTTGAGTAAGTCACACAAGATACCCAGATGAATTAGGGCTTCCAAGGCAAACAAGCTTCAAACCCTTAATGAATTCTTGATTAAAATGATAAATGAAGAACATGGGGATACATATATGATGTCTAAAGACAATGTGAATCATCTCTTGATTTATCTCCTTACATTGAGGGTCTTAAACCATATGTATGAGCTTAATGAGGCATTGGTGGATACACACACTACCTACAAAAGTAACAAACTATACATAGACATTTTTTGGCATTTTGGTTAGTAAATAATGAAAAACAAAGTATGATACAATCAAATGAGTGAGGGGTAAGGAGGATGCTTATGTGTGATCCCAAAGCTAATGCATATGATGAGATATTATGAGGGATCTTAGGGTCAAAATTTGAGTCTTACTATGGGTACATATGCCCCCAATTCAAACTATGGGTACATATGCCCCCAATTGGCCTCACTATGGGTACATATGCCCCCAATTCAAACTCGAATTAAGATAATGAAATTAACCTTAATTTTCAAAAGTAGTATACAAGAGAGATTTAGAAATCCAACCCTAAAAATCCTAAGTTTGATGTTGATTCTAAGACCTTGTATTTCCTTGATCAAGTAACCCAACAATGCCGATTTGATTCACTGTCTCACTCTACTTCTTTACAAGAAACTCATTGTTCTTCAAAACTTTCACTCGATCGAATCCAAACCGCGAATTGTTGTAACCTAAGATTTAACAATATGGTCCATCGTCCCACGCTACTCCTTTGCAAGAACCTTATGTTCTTCAAAGTCTTCACTCGATCGGATCCAAATTGCATAATCTTGTCTAAAACCTTTAAATTCCAAATTGATATTAAATTAAGACATCAACTCAATTTTCTTTTTCAAACCCTCAAAGATCTCAGCCCAATTTACAGTTAAAAAACCTAAATTAGACGTTATCAACCTTAAACAAAGAATGATTATGTGTAATTTGTTTATGTGTATGCATAGAATGAGGTTGAAGATGATGATAACACTTTGAAATCCCAGTTCCATGTAGGTTTACTCTAGAACCCTTACTAGAAAAGATGCTTGCATGAAGTATATATATGTATGCAAATATTAAGCAAAAGGAATGCAAAAGGAATAGAAAAAATTACAAATTTTCAAGATTTTTAATGTATGTGTCGATCTATGTAAGTCATGTGTCGGCACATACGATGCATGTGTCGACCTATAGAGGTCATGCATTGATCGGTATAGGTCATGTGTTGACCTGTAGAGACAACACATCAAACATAGCCTACATGCTTTAAAAATGTAGTACATGAGCCGACCTGAAAAACGTATGTGTCGACCTGTAGAGAAAAAATCATTTTATGTGTCGACCTATAATGCATATGTGTCGACACATAGTTGTTTTTCACATAACAATCAGTTTTTGATGCATAAAACCTTTTCTTTGATGAATGAATGTTTTATAAACCTTTTCCAACATGTTGTTATGCTTCCTAATACTAAGATGCACATTTAGACTTAGAGGATATCGTCCAATATACATAAACGTTATGTATCCTAGTTTTGACATCATACGAAATATATCTAACGGAAAGTTGCACTCACATACTCCCCCTTTTTATGGTGGCAAAACTTGAGACGATGCGTTTGGTGTCCATGAAGGCTCCCCCTGAATATATGCATCATAGTTTCATAGTTTTGATTGCTCGTGCAATTTCCGCTCTAGGAGTTACCTTAATGAACACGTGATCTCCTGCCTCAAATTCCAAAGGTCTTCTCCTTTTATCACTATAACTCTTTTGACGATCCTGTGCAACTTTCATCTTTTCTATAATAAGCTTAACCTGGTATGTCATTTGTTGCACAAATTTTGAACCCAATATTTTATTTTCTCCAACTTCATACCAACATAAAGGTGTGTGACACCTTCGTCCATACAATGCTTCATATGGAGCCATGATAATACTTGAGTGAAAGTTATTATTGTAAGTAAACTCAACCAATGGTAAGAACTCATCCCAACTTCCTTTGTGTTCAAGAGTACAAGCTCTCAACCCATCTTCTAATGACTGAATTGTCCTTTCCGACTGACCATTTGTTTGGGGATGATAAGCTGAACTTAACCTTAGTTTGGTTCCTAGCTCTAAGTGCAACTGACGCCAAAACTTTGATGTGAATATGGGATCTCTATCATTGACTATATATGTAAGTATTCCATGTAATCTAATAGTTTCCTTTACATATACCTGAGCTAATCTGTCTAAGCTAAACGTCTAATTGATGGGAATGAAATATGCACTCTTTGTCAACCTATCAATGATTACCTAAATTGCATCATGCTTCTTCTGAGTTTTGGGCAAAGCGATTACAAAATCCATAGCTATTCTGTCCCACTTCCACTTTGGAATGTCTAAAGGTTGTAACAATTAGTTTGGCATTTGATGTTCAATCTTTGCCTTCTGATGTAACAACCCAATTTTTAGGAATTAATTATTATATTATATTTAATTATTTAGAGTGTTAAGTAATTAAGCGGTTGTGAGGTAGTATAATAATGGATTAATTAACTTAATTAGTGTGGTAATTTTAATTAATTAGTTGGTATGGGATATAGTTCAATAACTATATTAATTAACTTGGTGTGCATATTAAGTAGGTTAATTATTTAAATTTAAATAGAGATATCTAGATATTAGGTATTATTGGGCCTAGTGATTAAATTAGATGAGTTAAACCCAACTAGAATACTATTATAAATAGTAAGAGGTGAAGGAAGTGGGAATTAGAATTCACTTGAGCATTGAAGGCAATAGAGGAAAAGGATAGGAAATGTAAAGAGGAGCTAGGGTTTCCATCAGATTTACAAGGTAAGGGGGGAAATCCTTATTATTATGGGTTAGTATGATTGGGTCGATGGGTAGGAACATGTGTTAGGTTGAAATCCTTAATTGACATGAATTGGCATTATTAGGTTTTGATAAATACTCTTGAATTGTGATGATTAAATTATGCTAAAACTGTGAATGAATATATATTTGGATGAGTCATAATTTTCTGAACGTGTAGCTTTTTACGGAATCGAAATCGGAGGTCCGGAAGTCCTCCAACGATGAAAAATGCGGAGAATTCTGCATTCTGTTTCGTTGTTAGCGCAGGAACAGCTTTCTGTTTTGCGTTAACCGGTTAACCCAGGGCGTTAACCGGTTAACACTGTTATGATAATTAAAAAAAAAAAATTTATGTCTTGCGTTAACCGGTTAACCCAGGGCGTTAACCGGTTAACACTGTTATAAATTGCCAAAAACACTTTCTGTTTTGCGTTAACCGATTAACCCAGGGCGTTAACCGGTTAACACTGTTTGAAAAGTGAAAAATTGATAATTAAATATTTTGTGCGGAATTATGTGTACATATTTGATGATTGGCCTATATTGGTGAATAATATATTGTATGAATGTGTATGTATGCCATTATTGAATTGTGAAAGGTTTATGATGATGAATGTGTATATGTACCAACTATGAGTTATGGTGATATGTGGGATGTTAAGACGGTATATAGAAGGTATTAATTGCATATGTATTTGGTATGTGTGCATTCATTCATAGCATGGTCAAGCGGTGATCCTTTATTGGAAACAGACGTAGCAGACGTTGATTCTTGATTGGAATCAGGCGTAGTATTAAGCGGTGATCCTTAATTGGAAACAGACGTAGCAGACGTTAATCCTTGATTGGGATTAGGCGTAGTATTAAGCGGTGATCCTTCATTGGAAACAGACGTAGGCTTTGGTCTTGTCCGGATCTGAAGCGTGGCTTGGATTCTAGATATTGAATCGGAAAGCGGTGAAACTTTGAGTTCACATTGAGGTACCACATGCATGGAGTCACATTGTCTTGCATTGAGTCGTTCGTAGTTATGTGATTATTGAATACATGTATTGATGTGAGTGTGATGTACATTGAAATGTGTGGAATGATTGTCTGTTAATATCATTGATATAATTTTACAAAGTGTGATGAATTCTTGAATTTGTGTTTTAACTCATTGTGCCTTATTATGCTATTTCATAATGATTTGGAATTCTCACCCTTTCTGTTTGAATGTTACCTTTACATGGGTATCGTGCAGATACTACAGAGTAGTATTGCAGGAGTAGGTGGACGGTAGCTCGCTCAAGAATAGCTGGAGAGTTTCCGTATTTAGTTTGAAATTTGGTAATGAGTCAATGCTCTGGTCATGTAACACTGGGTAGATTAGTGGTATTGGACTCGTATCTTATTTGGATATGCTTTATGTCATTAATTGTTTTATTTTATTTGATCATGGTATGGGACATGGATCATCTTATAAAATACATGAGTATTCTTTATTTTCCGCTGCGAACGCATATTGCTTGAATATTCATGATGAGTGAAATATGTTATTTTGAATGACCAGGTGTATTGTTGGTTTTTGAAAAGTTTTAAGTTTCGAAAACGTCGATGTGACGCCCTTTTCTTTATAAGCGTGCTTATTTACTCTGATTATATGCTAAATAATTTGGGGTAGAAAAAGGGGTGTTACATTAGTGGTATCAGAGCATGGTCGACCAGTTGGTCAATAGTCACTAATGTGTTACATTAGTAGCCGGTCCGTCCGTCCGGCCAGGTGGTTTAGTTATGTTTGTTTCCTAGTATGTGACATGTGTGTGAGAACACTGTCGGTGCTTGTTTTATTTTCCATTGGCAGGTTGGAAACTCGAGGATAAGATGAGGGAATCATATCCGAAGTGGTTCGTTTGAGGAATTTTCGAGGACGAAAATCTTTTAAGTGGGGGAGAGTTGTAACAGCCCAATTTTTAGGAATTAATTATTATATTATATTTAATTATTTAGAGTGTTAAGTAATTAAGCGGTTGTGAGGTAGTATAATAATGGATTAATTAATTTAAGTAGTGTGGTAATTAATTATTTCGTTGTTATGAGAGATAGTTAAATAATTATATTAATTAAATTGGTATGACTAGTGAGTGGTTAATTATTTGAATTTAAATTTAAATAGAGATATCTAGATATTAGGTATTATTGGGCCTAGTGATTAAATTAGATGAGTTAAACCCAACTAGAATACTATTATAAATAGTAAGAGGTGAAGGAAGTGGGAATTAGAATTCACTTGAGCATTGAAGTCAATAGAGGAAAAGGAGAGGAAACATAAAGAGGAGCTAGGGTTTCCATCAGATTTACAAGGTAATGGGGGAAATCCTTATTATTATGGGTTAGTATGATTGGGTCGATGGGTAGGAACATGTGTTAGGTTGAAATCCTTAATTGGCATGAATTGGCATTATTAGGTTTTGATAAATACTCTTGAATTGTGATGATTAAATTATGCTAAAACTGTGAATGAATATATATTTGGATGAGTCATAATTTTCTGAACGTGTAGCTTTTTACGGAATCAAAATCGGAGGTCCGGAAGTCCTCCAACGATGAAAAATGCGGAGAATTCTGCATTCTGTTTCGTTGTTAGCGCAGGAACAGCTTTCTGTTTTGCGTTAACCGGTTAACCCAGGGCGTTAACCGGTTAACACTGTTATGATAATTAAAAAAAATTAATTTTTGTCTTGCGTTAACCGGTTAACCCAGGGCGTTAACCGGTTAACACTGTTATAAATTGCCAAAAACGCTTTCTGTTTTGCGTTAACCGGTTAACACTGTTTGAAAAGTGAAAAATTGATAATTAAATATTTTGTGCGGAATTATGTGTACATATTTGATGATTGGCCTATATTGGTGAATAATATATTGTATGAATGTGTATGTATGCCATTATTGAATTGTGAAAGGTTTATGATGATGAATGTGTATATGTACCAACTATGAGTTATGGTGATATGTGGGATGTTAAGACGGTATATAGAAGGTCTTAATTGCATATGTGTTTGGTATGTGTGCATTCATTCATAGCATGGTCAAGCGGTGATCCTTTATTGGAAACAGACGTAGCAGACGTTGATTCTTGATTGGAATCAGGCGTAGTATTAAGCGGTGATCCTTAATTGGAAACAGACGTAGCAGACGTTAATCCTTGATTGGGATTAGGCGTAGTATTAAGCGGTGATCCTTCATTGGAAACAGACGTAGGCTTTAGTCTTGTCCGGATCTGAAGCGTGGCTTGGATTCTAGATATTGAATCGGAAAGCGGTGAAACTTTGAGTTCACATTGAGGTACCACATGCATGGAGTCACATTGTCTTGCATTGAGTCGTTCGTAGTTATGTGATTATTGAATACATGTATTGATGTGAGTGTGATGTACATTGAAATGTGTGGAATGATTGTCTGTTAATATCATTGATATAATTTTACAAAGTGTGATGAATTCTTAAATTTGTGTTTTAACTCATTGTGCCTTATTATGCTATTTCATAATGATTTGGAATTCTCACCCTTTCTGTTTGAATGTTACCTTTACATGGGTATCGTGCAGATACTACAGAGTAGTATTGCAGGAGTAGGTGGACGGTAGCTCGCTCAAGAATAGCTGGAGAGTTTCCGTATTTAGTTTGAAATTTGGTAATGAGTCAATGCTCTGGTCATGTAACACTGGGTAGATTAGTGGTATTGGACTCGTATCTTATTTGGATATGCTTTATGTCATTAATTGTTTTATTTTATTTGATCATGGTATGGGACATGGATCATCTTATGAAATACATGAGTATTCTTTATTTTCCGCCGCGAACGCATATTGCTTGAATATTCATGATGAGTGAAATATGTTATTTTGAATGACCAGGTGTATTGTTGGTTTTTGAAAAGTTTTAAGTTTCGAAAACGTCGATGTGACGCCCTTTTCTTTATATGCGTGCTTATTTACTCTGATTATATGCTAAATAATTTGGGGTAGAAAAAGGGGTGTTACATCTGACATATCAAATAACTTTGAACATACTCTGCTATATCCTTCTTCATTCCAAACCACAAAACATTTTCTTCAAGTCTTGATACATCTTTGTCGCTCCAGGATGAAAACTCATCTTACTTTTGGGGCCTTCCTGATCGGTCACCATTTTCATTATGTTTCTGTTGCCTAGCTAACAAGAAACCAAGGATTTTGAGACACTGTGCACGCATTATGGTACCTTTAAAGTCAATTTTCATTGCAGTAAGTTATTTTAGCATTTTTATTTTATATTTTCGTGATTTTATGCATGTGTTGTCTATGTTTTTGTCCTCCGGGTCCAGGTAGAAGAGCCGAGGGATTCGATGCAAGAAAGTGAGAAGTCAAGGCAAGTAAGGAAAGGAAAAGAGTCAGTACATGAGGCCTAACACGACCACCCGTGTCACGTGACACGAGCCGTGTCAGGCAGAAGGCATAACAAGGTAGAAAACAGAAGCCTGACATGACCCGTGTCAGGTCAGCAGAAGATCATGTTGTGCCATCTTGGGCGTGTATTGCTAGACAGTCAGCTGACACGGCCACCCGTGTCAGCCCAAGCGCATATTTTTCCCGTTTTTTTGCCTTTCACCGGGCTTGAGCTACAGGGATGTTTTTTAGATTTCCACCTTTTACTTAGGGATTTTTATCTATATTATGAGAGTTTCTACATGAGAAAATATTATCTTGGAACGAGGTGAACACATAATTGTCAGACGATCAAGGATTACAAAGATCAAGGAATTTGGAGAGCGGAAGGTTTTCATGAGCGGAAGCGATTGAAGATCCAAGTCATCGAATTACTTGTAATGTGTATTTTTTATCCTGAATTCATTTTGAACAATATGAGTAGCTAAACCACCCAATGCTAGGGGGTGTCCCTAATTTAGAATTGTAATGACTATGAGTTTACAATTGCATTTATAATATTATTTTTACGGTAATCTTTTGATGTGTTTAATGCTTTCTCTTTTGGACCAATTGAGATTGTTGTATGGTTATCAATTAGGCTGGACCTCCATTGGTAAGGTTTTCATAAGATTACTCTATAGTAGATATCATCTAGGACTAGGGATATCCTGTATGAATCAAATCATTCTTGGTATCATAAAGCTTAACCTCACCCTAATTGCCTATGGACATAGAAATTAGGGTAGACTGATTAAAGGTTTTCTCACCGAGAACTTGGGATAAAATACCCTTAAGAACTGGTCATAATTGATATTTGTTGATGCAATAGTGACCCAGAGTTGTTACAGGGACAAATCATACACCTTCCCCGACATTGTTCCTCATACCTTGTAAACCCTTATTTTTACAGTATTATTTTCTTTTGCCTTTATTTTTATATCTGAATCTAAAAACCCCCAACCATAGTTTTTGTTTAATTGAATGGTAATTTGAACTCGATATTGACTTGCAATACTTGAGATCGACATTCAGGGAATTTCCCCTTTATTACTATAACATGCAAAACAGTACACTTTCTATTTTTTTGATCAAGTTTTTGGCGCCGTTGTCGGGGACTGACAAAATATAGAGTTTATTTTTATAGTTCAATTAAAATTTTGTTGCTCTACAATAAAATTAATTTTCTGTCATTTACATAATTTAATTTACTAATTTGTGTATGCGATGAGAACCCTTAGCTGAATTTCTTTTTGACGTAGAAATTGAGAGAACCCTTCACCGGAGACACGAGAACACAATAATGGATTACAAAGAAGAAGTTTCCTCTGATCACTCCAATTCCGAAGAAGAACCAATGGATGATAATCCTCCGATTCCACCTCCTCACCTCCGGAAAGACTCCTAGGTGACTATGGAGGTGCAAACGTGTCGGGTGGTAGACTGACCATTGTTAACCAGTTGGTAAATGTGGCGAATTTTCAACTGCATCATAGCACAATCAATCAACTTGAGAGAAAACCTTTCACCAAAAAGGTTAATGGATATGCCAACAAGCACCTCCAAAGATTTCTGACCATGAGTACCACTTTGAAAATTGATGGTCATACTGATGAAGAAAAAAGTTGAGAATGTTCCCGTTCACTTTAACTGAAGAGGCAGAAGAATGATTCTACTCTCTCCCAGTCGGCATTATCACATCATGCGAGGAGATGGAATTCCTGAGAAAAAGGTATGAAATTTTGAACTTCAAACAGAAGGATGGTGAATCATTGGGAGATGCCTATAAAAGATTCAAAAGGGTCTTAGTAACTTGTCTGACTCATAATATGGACCACACTGAACAAATGCAGATGTTTGTTAACGGGCTGAAAATAAAGAGAAAATAGTTGATTGATACAGCAGTCGGTGGCTCAACAAATTTCTCAACAGCCATCGATATTAAAAGGATTATTGAAGCAATAGCTGCCAATGAGCATTTGGAATTATACGACAGGTGTACTAGCCATCCTGAAGGGGTAATTGATCTGAAATTGGAAGCTAACAAAATTCGTTTGGAAGACACAGTTGTTGTCGAAGTGGAAAAGAAATTAAAATCTATGAACATAGGTACTCAACAGATAGCTAAAGTTCAACCGGCTCAGACCATCACTTGTGAAATATGTAATAGACCTCACCACACGGTTTATTGCTTTGCTACCCCTCAACAAATTGAAGATATAAAATTCTTGAAGCAGAATAATCCCTACTCTAACACTTACAACCCAGGTTAGAAGAATCATCCCAACTTCTCCTGGAAAGATCAAAGAGGGAATGCTCCGTAACAGGGTCAAGGACAATATTAGACTCAGTATCAATAACAACAACAACAACAAGCACATAAAAAGGTAGATTGGGAGATTGCCGTTGAAAAATTAGTCACTCATAATATTCAGTTCCAAGAAGAGACTAGAAAGAATCAAAAGAACACCACTGACTTAATAAAAAATCCTGAAGTCCAAATGGGTCAGATAGCACAATAGTTAGCTTCAAATTCTCAAGCTCAAGGTACCTTCCCAAGTGGTACAGTGAGAAATCTGCGTGAGCATAACAATGTTAATGTTGTAGTAACCAGAAGTGGTAAGTCAACGGAAGAACTAAAAGAAAATAGTATGGAAGAAGATGGATTGTTAGAGGTCGATTAAGAAATCAAAGAAACCAAAAACCAAGATGAAGTAGTACTAATGCCTGTCAAGGAGAAAGAAAAGGTTCTTAAACCAATCATCAAACTCGCTTACCCTCCAAGACAAAAGAAGAAAGATCAACATGAAGAAAAAATTAAGAAGTTTTTGGAAATGTTCAAGAAACTTGAAATATACATTCCATTTTCTGAAGCTCTAGAACAAATGCCAATATATGTCAAATTCAAGAAAGGCATCATCTCCAAAAAGCGCTCCACAAGTATAGACTCGATTATCCTGACTGAAACATGTAGTGTCATTCTCCAAGGTATGAAAATTCTTGTGAAAAAGAAAGATAGGGGATCAGTTACTATTCCTTGCACTATTGGGGATAGAAAACTCAAGAAGGCTCTGATTGATTTGGGGGCGAGTGTGAGTTTGATGCCACTTTCCATCTACAAAAAATTAGGCCTAGGCACCGTTCAAGACACTAGGATGACGCTTTAGTTTGCCGATCGATCTGTTAGGCGACCTTATGGATTAGTAGAAGATGTTCTGGTAAAGATAGATAAGTTTGTATTTTTGGTTGAATTTATCATTCTGGAGATGCCTGAAGATTGGGAGATTCCTCTTATATTGAGCAAACCATTTTTAGAGACAGGACGGTGCATGATCGACATATAGGAAGGAACAATGACTCTCAAATTCTATGACGAAGAGCTAAAATTGATGTGTGAATCACGATGCAATACAAAGATGATATTGGCACAAGTCGCACTGTAGAGGTGATAGATCAGGTGATTGCTCAAGAAGTTGAAAAGAAAATGCCCCAATCACTGTTAGAACGTGTTTTGAGTTTATCGATTTTTGAAAGTGATGAAGACGAAGTGGAGTCAGAAGTGCTCGCTGTGATGGAGAAACAACCTCAATGGATTAGATCTAAACCACACCGGTGGGAAGATTTAAGACCACCCTCACCATCAGAAGACACTTAAGAGCCCAAAACAGGGGCAGATCTGGAACAGTTACCGGTAAATCTGAAATATGTGTTTCTTGATGCTGAAAAGAAATGCCCAACTATTATTAATGCAAGTTTACAAAGTGCCCAAGAAGCAGAACTCATTCAAGTACTAAAAAAATACAAGAGTGTGATTGGATGGGCAATTGAGGATTTGAAAGGTATAAGCCCGACAATTTGTATGCACAAGATCTTAATGGAAAATGACTACAAGTCGGTGGTTCAACCACAACGAAGACTTAACCCAGCTATGAAAGAAGTGGTCCACAATGAGGTTGTAAAATTGTTGGATGCGAGGCTAATTTACTCCATATCTGATAACTCATGGGTTAGTCCAATACACGTGGTGCCCAAAAAGGGGGGAACTACTGTGACAAAAAATGAAAAGAATGAGTTAATCCCAACCAGACTGTTATGGGTTAGAGAGTTGCATTGATTACCAGAGGCTGAATATTGCAACAAGAAAATACCACTTCCCTTTACCATTCATTGATCAAATGTTTCAGAGGTTAGCCGGTCATGACTATTATTGTTTCCTTGATGGGTACTTAGGATACAATCAGATTGTTGTGGCTACGGAAGATCAAGAGAAGACCGCCTTCACATGCCCTATGGTGTTTTCGCTTACAGGAGAATGCCATTTGGGTTGTGCAACGCGCCTGCCACTTTTCAGAGGTGTATGAAATCCATATTTGCTGACATGCTCGAAAAGCATATGGAAGTATTTATGGATGACTTTTTTGTGTTCGATTCTTCCTTTGATAAATGTTTAACTAACTTGTCCCTTGTGTTAGAAAGATGCCAACAAACAAATTTGATCCTAAATTGGGAGAAGTGGCATTTTATGGTACGTGAAGGGATAATGTTGGGACACAAGATTTCCAACCGAGGCATCGAAGTAGACATAGCAAAAGTGGAGGTGATATATAACTTACTACCACCGGTGAATGAAAAAGGAATCTGAAGCTTCTTAGGACACACGGGGTTCTACCGCAGGTTCATAAGAGACTTCTCCAAAATCTCCAAACCATTAACAAGCCTACTGGTGAAAGACACACCTTTCCTTTTTGACAAGAAGTGCAACGAAGCTTTTGAGACCCTGAAGAAGGAACTAGTGTCAGCTCCTATAATTATTGCCCCTGATTGGTCTCTCCCTTTTGAGATCATGTGTGATGCAAGTGATAATGCAGTGGGGGCAGTACTAGGACAACGAAAGGCGAAGCTCTTGCATGTGATCTATCATGCGAGCCACGTGTTGAACCCTGCTCAAGTGAATTATGCAACCACTGAAAAAGAGTTACTCGCGACTGTTTATGCTTTTGACAAATTCAGATCTTATTTATTAGGATCAAAGGTAATCGTCTATTCATTAGACACGACAACAACGCCTATGAACATACTTCCTTCACTATGATGTACTCCTAAGTTTAAATCCACAAATTGGTTAATCAACTTTTCTTCCTTCAACGTCATTGCAAATACATGAAGTGACTTTCGACTCAAGGCGTCTGCTACAACATTGGCCTTTTCTGGATGGTATTGTAACTCAAAATCATAGTCCTTAAAAAATTCCATCCAACTCCTTTGTCTCGTGTTTAGATCTTTCTGATCAAATAAATACTTCAGGATTTTGTGATCACTTAACACAGTGAACTTTGATCCATACAGATAATGCATCCAAAATTTTAAGGCAAACACAATTGTTGCTAACTCTAAGTCGTGAGTCGGATAGTTTCTTTCATGCACCTTCAATTATCTTGATGCATAAGCTATCACTTTCCTTTCTTGCATCAAGACATAACCAAGACCTTGGTATGACGCATCACAATACATATCAAATCGTCCTGATGGGTCTGGTAAGATGAGTATTGGCGATGAAGTCAATCTTTCCTTCAACTTCTAAAAACTTTCTTCACACTCTTTTGTCCATTCAAAGTTTTTACCCTTCCTCGCTAACTGAGTCATATGCAAAGTGAACTTTGAGAATCCTTCGATGAACCTCCAGAAATATCTGGCTAGTCCAAGAAAACTTTGAATCTCGCCAACATTCTTTGGACTTTCCCACTTTGTTACTGCTTCGACTTTACTCGGGTCTACTATAATACCTTCTTTACTAATTACATGACCAAGAAATTGTACCTCCTTCAACCAAAATTCACATTTCGAGAATTTCGCGTACAATTGACGATCCTTTAATATCTGTAGCACAATTCTCAAATGTTCTTCATGCTCTACCTCATTCTTGGAATAAATCAAAATGTCATCGATGAAAACTACAACAAATTTATCTAAGTACGACCTAAAGATCCTATTCATGTAATCCATGAATACCGCTGGAGCATTAGTCAAACCAAATGGCATAACTAAGTACTCATAGTGTCCATAACAGGATCTGAAAGCTGTTTTTGGAATATCGTCCTCCTTCACCCTAATCTGATGATATCCCGACTTCAAGTTAATCTTCGAGAAGACCGATGCTCCCTTTAACTGGTCCATCAAGTCATTGATTCTAGGTAAAGGATACTTGTTTTTTACAGTATCTTTATTAAGTTGTCTGTAATCTACACAAAGTCTAGAAGAACCATCCTTCTTCTTGACAAACAAGATTGGAGCTCCCCATGGCGGTGCACTTGGTCTAATAAATTCCTTCTCTAACATCTCGTCTAACTGCTTCTTTAACTCAACCAACTATGAGGGTGATATTTGATAAGGAGACATGGAAATTGGTCCAGTGTCTGGAACCAAGCCTATAGCAAACTTCACTTCCCTAACCGGTGGTAAACTTGGAACATCTTCTGGAAAAACTTCTAGGAATTCAATACCACTGGAAAATTTTCAACATTATAGGTTTCTCCTACTGACATAGAGAATAACATCATAAATTTTTGAGTGAGAGTTTCAACCTTTATGACTTCTCCATTATCTTCTCCAAACGTTAAAATTTCCTTCTTGCATCCCCAAGTTTACATCGTTGGTTGATAACCAATCCATTCATAAGATGACATCTAGGTCTTGTAGCGGTAGTACCACATGATCTACTAAGAATCTTCTATTTTCTAAAATTATAGAGCAGTCTGCACAGACTGAACAAGTTACCATTCTTTCTTCTAAGGGAGTTGTAATGGTCAACTTATACTTGAGATCAACAATTTCAAATCCCAAAATTTCCGCACAAGATGTAGATATAAATGAATGTGTAGCTCCTGAATCAAATAATATTGATACCAACTTATCTCCAATTAAACACATACCTTGGGTTAACTCATCTGACTTTAAGATCTCAGTTCCTCTAACTATGAATACTCTTCCTGTGGTAGGCTTATTCTGATTATGGGGTCTTTGACCAACATTTGGACCAACATTTGGACCCACATTGGATGTAAGCGGTAAAATTCAGAATACTTTAGCAAGGACTCAAACTTCCTAGTATACTCTCTCACTGTCATCATACATTGACGCAGGTTCTGGAATTCTAGCTCCTTCTATTTCCTACATAGCTTTGGAAAATACTTCCCCAAAAATTCTTCTTTGAACAAGATCCAGTTGATCTCTCTTCCTTCCTCTTCCAACAATCTATGTTTTCCTCTTCACTAGGCTTCAGTGTCGCCTGTCAGCACGAATGTTGCATAACCAACTCTTTTATTCTCTCTACAGTGAGTGAAATAAAATATTTTCTCTATCTCTTGCAACCATTTCTCAGTACCCTCTGGATTAAAGTCACCACCAAACTATGGTGGTTTACCTTTCAGAAACGAGTTCAAACCCGTATCTTGATGCACAATTTCTCTTTGTTGTTGCTGAAAAAGTTGATGATCACGAGTGATTTGCAGGATTTGAGCATTTTGTTGTGTTTGAACTAACACAGCTGCAACAAGTTCACAAACATCTCGAGTGTCAGCTTGAGATTTCGTTCCAGTTTGGGAATGATCTTCTCGTCCCATGGGATGTTAGTTACCCCTTTGATAGTAGCTTCACCACTCACATTCCTACCTACACCTCTACTAGCGCCTCTACCAACACTCCTACCACACCTCAAGTTTCTGGCGTTCTGAACCATAACTTCCTAAAAAGGACAAGTTTTTAGGTTCACTCATTCACAAGACATAAAGAACATAACAAATATGTATATTTATATCCCAATGAATGATTCATCGATAAGGATTTTGTCAATTCTCTCACATGCAAGGTTATGTTTAAAATGTTGAATTAATGCTTAACGTTAGTTATGATTGCATCTAGAATTCGGGCAAACATAATCAACATTTAATGTATAAACAAAAGTATATCAATTTATTCAATAACAACGATTACAAAAACCATAACCATCTTTCATTTAAAAACCTCTATTAATAAACCAAGTTAAGACTAGTACTGGTAAAACTATAATTATCATTATTGCTACGAAATCTTTACCTAATTCTTCATGCTTGATAATACCAATAAGAAACAAGACAATGACAAGAAGAGTGATGAATAAAATAAAACATTTATCCATTTGCAAGGTATGGATAAGTACTTTGAAATTGATATGAAAATAATGAATGGGTGTGAAGTATTTATAGAGTGAATTTTGTGAGGTGCCTGTTACGTTACCGTTGGGTTTGTGACCATTAGGGGGGAGAAGAATAAGTTAAGTGTGTTAAATATGCTTCCTAGATCAGTATATTAGAAGGCTCTCAAGAGGAAGACCCGACACACAAAAGAAAAGTTATCATCCAGTTTGAAATCCAACTTGATACAGTCAGTATAACTCTAGACACTTACAGTTCGAGCTGAATCGATCAACTCTGATACCATTAAATGAGACAGCTTATGTCCCGTTAGAGAAATTCTAATAAAAGTGTAGAAATGTTTATAAAAAAATATAGAAAATTTGAAACTTTTAAATAACAAGACTGGATTAATTAAAACATACTCATATATATATATGCTTCTAATATATTTTACATAGAGTTTGACATCGTTAAGACTATTGGCCTTGCCATATAGATAAAACTTAAAATAAAAGTACATGAAGAAAACCAAAAGAAAACATAACAGAAGGACCTCCTAATTCCAACGGGACTGACACTTATACTGATTGTACATAGTATTACGTAGTAGTAGCGATGTGATCAGTATTTGACAAAACACTAGCAACCTTCAGCCTTGACGTTATCGTAATCCGTCACTCCATAGCCTTCCCTCCTAAATGGTCTTGCCCATCTCCTGATCGCCATAGATCATTCCAAAAATTTAAGACAAAAAGAATACAGGGCTAAGATTTACGTACAAGTTTAAAAGTGGGAATATGATGTAAAATAGAAATATATATGACAACCACAACTATTCAAACAAGCGTATCTTTATCCCATATTTACCTTTACTCTATAACTGTTTATTCTAATGCATCCCTGAACTATATGTTGACTTAGGCCACTAAACATTGTCAAGGATATCTATCCCATTTACCAAGATCAAATATCACAAGACCACATGCCACCAACGTACTCCCAATTACCAAGAGCTACACCACCTAACTTCACGTGGAGTCCAAGTGTTATAAGTCGATCGTCCCTAAAGATTCAGGCCAAGAACCTCGTCTTTCCTAGCATGCATAAATAATAATCCCCGTTAGGATTGTAGACGACTGATCAACCTCGTATGTCCCATACCGCACAACAATGGACTTACACACTCATCAATGCAAGTCTATATGATCACTCAATCATCTTGTAGCAACTCTCAACCATAAGTATTAAGTTAATATTTAGGAAATATCGTATCAACCTTTCAGGTCATACTTATTATCTGGATACTTCGGTTGAGTGCCAAATCCATTAAATGTCTTGTCTATTTCTTCTTGGCGTGATCCTTATCTTTATATAATCAGTTCAGTTTATACAATAATAATGCATGGTTGGCTTCCCAGGTAAGAGAGGTGGACCGTAAAGGACATAGTCGACCAAGTCTTTTCCTTAGCCAAAACTCAACCGAATACAACTACTCAATGTATCAAACTTTCCTTCTTTTATTGGGGATCTAACACTTAATATATAATCAATGTTGTTATTTCTCTCCTTAATAGATCATTTTCCTAGTCTATCAATCACAATTATTCAAGTATAAATAAAATAATTAATTAGACAATTGATCAAACAATACGAGTACAATACAACCTCAAATTGTCATAGATCATTCTTAAGATAAATAATTAAGGTCGGCGTAACCTCGCTTAGTGATTTGGGAAAATCATTATTCGAGAATAGGCTCTCCTTACTTATTTATCACTAGTAGGGCTTGGGTCACCACTACACACATATATATTAAGTTATTTTACGCTAACTATCCCAACGTATACGAGACCTTGCCCCCACCTTTTGTTGTTGAGCATTGTTGAAAGTCCACGAGCATTTTCTCCGATGTTTGCCCAAAACCTAACTTACGATAACCGTTGAATTGTATGAAATTTATAAAATAATTACAATATAATTTATGGTTAATTAAACATAATCCAATTATAGATTAAAATATTTAATAATAACCTCCACTATATTTAAATAATTATTACATTTAAGTATAAATTAGACTATACTCTCGTTTGAATTTGTTTGTTTTAGAAAATTATCAAGAGTATATTCATAATAATATTTTAATTTTATAATAATACTTGGGCATTATAATAACTTAAAATGGTAAAATTTATCTTGGACTTTATAAGTTCAATATCTCGACGTCTGAACGGAAATTTAAATCGAAATCTTAAAATAACTTTTATATAAATAACATAATTAAAATAATATAATTAAAATAAAATGGACATTATAACGGCTTACCGGTTACTTATGAAAATGATTTAGGTTGAACTTTGACGTATAAAACTCCTTTAAAACTTTAGAAGAACTTTGACCCCAAAATAATTCTAAAAGCTACAAATCCACACTGAGAACTTCGACAACTAAAACTAATATTGCTATATGAAGAAACTAGAGAATGAAAGAAATAGAGAGATAAGAAACGTGAGAAGGTATTTATACTAGTTGTAAGATATTAAAATAATATAAATTTATCTGATTTTGCCCATACTTTCTAACTTTTCAACTCTCACTGTGAAAATAGTTTGTGAGAAATATATGGAAGCTTGATTTCCTACTATTTCATGACATAAGATCATGTAGGATATTAATAGAAAAAAATAAAATATATATTTCTTTTATAAAATGAAATGATAATAATAGTAATAATAATAATAATAACAACCACAAAGATAATTATTTAATATATTTGTTAACTTAAGATAATTTTATTTACTATATATATATATATAATATATATATATATATATATATATATATATATTATATATATTATATATTATATATATAATATATATATATATATTATATATATATATATATATATATATATATATATATATATTAAGAGTAGTTTGTAGAATAAAATGGTGATATTCATCAAATAATATAATAACAAAAACAATAAAAGTAATAATAATAAAAATAATATGGATAATTAATTAACTTAAAATTAAGTATTTAAAGTACTAATTTCAAAGTTTAGTTTGTAAAATAAAACGATGATATTCAAATCGAATAATAATATTAATAATAAAATAAAGAGTAATTAATTGATAAATTAATTATTATAGATGTTAGTTTCAATGTTTAGTTTATAATAATTAGCGATGTTAAAATCTCAAATATAATTAGATATATTATTTAAGGTATGGGAAATTAGGATGTTACATCACTTAGCACTTTATCTATCATTTTTCCTTTCCCTTATTTTTTTGCAAGTAATCTTTATATACAACACTCATTCGAATAAGAATAATCAAAACGGTTCCCATGGAGTACCATGGATGTCAGAAGTGATAATACTTTTTCCTTACATAACTGACTTCCTTACCCAATATTCTCCTTCCCTCGGGTTTTATCGATATCTTCCCTTTCCTTCGGAAATAAATAAAGTTCGATGGCGACCCTATTGTATGTTCGAACGTGCGATGCGTTCAAGTATATTTCCGCTAGCTTCACCAATAAAATACAATTTTGATCCTTCTGAGTCAGCTAATCTACTTTTAATATATAAAAGTTAATTACCACCATAATTACTTAATTACCCTAATTACAATCCATAATACAGCTACTTTCATGTTCCTATAAGTAATTTCGTACTAAACTCTATTTATACTACTAAAAAATATTACTGTTATTTTATTGTTGTTGCAATCTTATCATTCCAAAATGAAATCAATATTCTGAAATCAAATTAATTATTATTGTAGTTTTTTTGCCAAATATTATCGTTACTTGATTTTCTTTAAATGACAAAATGAATATTTAATTGTATAATTATATGTTATTAAATTATAACTTTAAAATTAAAAATAACTATTTAATATAGTTGATTAATATTAATTGAGTAATTTAATATTATTGTTAATTTACCTACCAATTAATTATTATTATTGTTATTATTATTATTGATATTTACCCGCCATATATGATAAGAATATTTTTAAAATTTAAATAGTATATTTATTATTTGATTTGATTTAATTTAATTGAGATCCAAACTCTATAAATTAAAATCGGTTACTTATTATGAACAATAATATAGGGTCATTCCAATGTCAATCTATTATTAATTGAATTTTACATAGATGTAATTTTGCAATAACACGCTGGCATATTGAATCTTATACCGCTGTTATCTTTGCACTAATATATTTTATCCTTTCAACAGAATAATTATAGTAAATACGTACATTCTGTATACTGAATTATAATAAAAATGTATTAAAATCAAAAGTAATAAAACTGTTTACAGTAAATAAAAATATAGAATAACATCTTAAAATTCTATTCTATTTGATTATTCATTTACTTATTACTAATTTATTTATTATATAAAAATATATCAAATAAATTTTAAATATATGTTGTGTCATTAGCATTTATTTCAACTTTTGATTTATTATTGATTTTTTATTTCAATGAATTTTTCTTTAAATATTTATGATCATGAAGAAATTAGACTATATTTTTATTTACTATAAACAGTTTTATTGCTTTTGATTTTAATACATTTTTATTATAATTCGGTATACAGAATGTACGTATTTACTATAATTATTCTGTTGAAAGGATAAAATATGTTAGTGCAAAGATAACAGCGGTATAAGATTCAATATGTCAGCGTGTTATTGCAAAATTACATCTATGTAAAATTCAATTAATAATAGATTGACATTGGAATGACCCTATATTATTGTTCATAATAAGTAACCGATTTTAATTTATAGAGTTTGGATCTCAATTAAATTAAATCAAATCAAATAATAAATATACTATTTAAATTTTAAAAATATTCTTATCATATATGGCGGGTAAATATCAATAATAATAATAACAATAATAATAATTAATTGGTAGGTAAATTAACAATAATATTAAATTACTCAATTAATATTAATCAACTATATTAAATAGTTATTTTTAATTTAAAGTTATAATTTAATAACATATAATTATACAATCAAAACGATGTTATATATGTATAACATCAAAGGTTGGATCCTTTTCAGCATTTTGCCACACACCTCTATCAAATTTATATACTCTTTTTTTTCCAGGTTATTAGGTTTGTAATTTTATAGTCATCTAAATTTGCAGTTACATTAATTTTTGAATTTTTTTTCAGTGAAAATGAGTAGAAAGGTTGATTCTGTGAAAGACATCAATGACTCAAAAGAAACTTGGCGTCTTGCTGTTCGAATAATGGATGTTTGGAGTGTTGTGAATAATAAGGGTATTGAACATTTGGAGATGATTGTTATGGATTCCTTGGTAAATTGCTTCTTTTTTTTAAGTATAGATTTTTGTATGATAGTTAGTAATTACAACAAAATGTTTTTTTGTATAACATATAAAAAGAAGATTATTTTCATTTTGTTAGGGTGATCAGATTCAGGTTCTTATTCGTCATGACCATTTACTGAAATGGAAAGAGGTCATTAAGGAGAATATGACCTGCATTATAAACAACGGCAGTGTCTATAACAATGATTTTCAGTGGAAGGTATGTGATCATTCAAAAAAAATTGTGTTTCTTGGTGGTACCACAATGAAGACAATCGAACTTCAAAATATTTCACCTAAATGATATTTCTTTAAAGATTTTGGTGAGATACTTCAAGGCAAATGCAAAACCGATAGACTGGAAGGTAATTTAAATTATATTATAACTTATATATTTGCAAACACATTCAATAATGAACCTTACTTTAATGTAGATATTATTGGTGCTGTTAGTGAGATAAACCATATCCAATCCAACACTCCGGGGAAGAAAGTTGTTGTTTCTGTTGTGCTGAAAGATTTGAAGTAATGCGCATTGTTTTCATAACTTATGTGTTTGATAAATTTATATATTTTGCATCACTGAATCCCATCATATAATATTGTTTATTTATATTGCAAAATAGGGGTAATTGCATAAATTGCAATTTATGGGAAATCTATGGATTAAAATTTTTGGCTTACTACAATGATCCTAAAAACAATGGAGTTATTGTAATTCTGCTCACTCGTGCAATGGTAAAAGATGGCCAAGGTATTACACTATCAGACTTTATAAATACATAGCTGATTTGTATTTTTCATTATACGTTCAATAGTTTTTATATTAATTATACAATTTACAGTGACAAATGCATGGAGTGGTTCCAAATTGTTGATAAATGAAGACATCCCTGAAATTCAAGATTTTATGTCTAAGTATGGATTTTATTTATTTATTTATATTCAAATTATTATACATAATTTTTAATTTCAAAAACAATCTTATTTCTATAGGTTGCCTACTAATGAACAGAAGGAGAAGCCTACTCAATCTGCAAAATCTCTTTCTAATCGGTCTGGTGGTTCTCAATATTCGCCAGTAGAAAGGTTTGTTCATAATGCGAAATGTATGTCCTTAAGTCAGTTCTGCAAAATCATACATGTAAGTTGAATACTATAGAGCCGAATTTATCTTTACTATTACAATTATATTATTTGCTTTTTGAAATTAATATCATTTTTTATTTGCTTTTAGGAAACTTTATGTGTTACTGTAGCAACCACATTGAAATTTGTTGTCTCAAAGTATGGATGGTTTTATTATGGCTGCACAAGGTGTTCTTCGAAGGCACCTAATCCTCAAAAAGCTTATGAATGTTCATGTGGGCAAAAAGTCGAACAGCTTATACCAAGGTACATATAATCTAGATGAATTGCAAATAAATTTGGTAATGGATTTGTTATTAATCATATTATTTTCTTCGTTTAAAATACTATAGGTACAAGATTGAGATATATGTTAACAATGGTGAATCAAAATATCGATTTGTATTCTGGGATTCCGAATGTGCTGCTATACTTGGAATGACTGCTGAATTTATGCATAACTCTATGGTGGAGGTACATTGTTATACATAAGTTAAAATGTTAATAGTTTATCGAGTTGTAAAGTTCAGATTATCACTCATGGTTGATATTTTATTTTTCCATTAGAATGGAGAAGATGATCCAATGGTTTATCCTAATGAGCTTGAAATGCTGTTGAATAAGAAAATGGCTTTTAGAGTTAAGGTGCAACCAACGTTTTCCCAAGCGTCTGTTGAACATTGTGTTTTGTGTGTTCTTTCAACTACAAAATTTATATGAGTATCATATCTTCAAATGTTAATAAGTATTTTAGATTGATAACAAAATACGTTGTCATCTTATGAAATATGTGTATACGACTAAATTATAAATAGATTATTGCATGTCATGTTTGGTTTCAGCATGCCTAATGGTGTTAGAAATTAAAAAAACAATTACATAAAAATTTATTATGAAATCCTTCAAAACTAATTATAGAAAACACATAGAAACACATTTTTTTACAATTTTTTTCAAAGTCTAATACATATGTTAAAATTGCACGTAGTTCAGAAATGTTGGAGCAATGTTTGAATCTTGCATTCAACTGAATTAAGGATTTATAAAAGAAAACAAGGTATAATTATCATATACAGTGAATTGTCTTTTGATTAGTAATGAAAAATCTACATTAATTGTTTGAAATGATTAAGTTAAGCATGCAACTATACTTTTTACCAATCTCACGTCATCATATATAGTATTATAACTCAACATATTTAAATTATTTATTTGCCAAAATATAGTTGGGGGTTGAAATGAATAATTATGTCCACTGCCTCCTTTCTATTGGCTAGGTCAGTGGAGTATTAAAATAATTCAGCCGTAAGATAATTAATGTTATGCATGATTTGTAATAAATCAATAAGAATATCAATTCTTTATACATTTAGTTGTACAAGAAAATGATTGTAAATAATTAAAGTGAGCTAAGAAAATGGGTCCCACTAAATCCCACTATATATTATATAAAATATAATTAAAAAATTGATTCAAATATATCAAAATACATTAAAAGAGAGTTTTTCATTGGGTAAGGTGATGTATGATATGAGTAATTTCCAATGGGTGAATTATTTTATGGATTTGGGATAAAAAGAGAATTTTGAAATCTTGAATTATGGTGTGGATTTTGAATAAGAGGTGGATTTCCAAAATATGGGGTGTTTTGTTGATTTGGGATACAAAGAGGACTTCCATCATTTTGCATAAAATTGGAGCATGTGTTATGTTGATTGAGGTTCATTTTCAAATGAAATGTGTACACACAAAAATTAAAATTAAATAAAATAAATTGGTCAAATTTAGACTAGATGTGAGTGAAAAATGTGATAAAATAAATTACCTATTTATACTACTAAAAAATATTACCGTTATTTTATTGTTGTTGCAATCTTATCATTCCAAAATAAAATCAATATCCTGAAATCAAATTAGTTATTATTGTAGTTTTTTAAGGTTGCGGGCAGGTTTTGAATCATCACTTCCTAAAAGGTTGCGGGCAGGTTTTGTATAAACCCAGTTTTTTAAGGACCAAAGAATTGTACGAAGTTAAATCATTTTTGTTGCTGGACTTATTTCTCACAATTTTAACTAAAATTGTGAACCTTTTGTTTCAATATCTTTTGTTGCATTAAACCTTACTGTATCAATTGCAATTAATTTCAACATTTTGTAGTATTCATTACTATATTTTAAAACAAATGAGGTTCTGGTATTTCTTTTACATGGTTTATGTATTTTGGTTAAATAATCATTTATTATGAAGGTTAATATTTGCGCTTTTATACCTCAAATTAGTAATAGATTGAAAAATTTCACCCATTACTAAATAAATATATTTTTATTTCTTATGTCCAAAATCTCAATGATAAATGGAATGTTTATTCATAACATTAACAATGGAATGTTTATTATATATCAATATACCAATAAATTGTAAAAATATTTTTGTATTATATTTTTTGATTATTTCCTTAATATAGTATACAAAAAAATTAAGCAAATTATATTACTATAAATTAATAATGTTTTACTTTATTATGTCCCAAACTGGAAAAAGTTATTTGTGGAAATTTTTTGAACCCATTTATTGATCATTTAACATCCATTACACAAAAAAAAACTCTTATACAATAAATTTGTGTACGTTGATACAACCATATATATATATATATTATATATATATATATATATATATATATATATATATATATATATATATATATATATATATATATATATAAACAAAAAAATATATTTTATTTTATTTTATTTTAAATAAATTATTGCACTTGCGCGACCCATGACGGATCCTTTACTAGTAAAATATCATAAAGTGACATTCAATTATCGTGTGCTTTGATAGATACTTTGGTCGTATCAGCTCCAACTTCCAACGCAACAGTCTCCACTTAAGATAAAGAACTAAACAAACAACAATCATTAACCATAAAATAATCTAATAAATAAGTAATGAATAAAATAGTAATGAATATGATCTTTTTCAGAATCTGAACTGCACCTAAAAGAACTCATCGGTCTTCTTCTCGCCACTCTCTCGTTTCTCCTTAACCTTATTTGAATCTCATTCGATGGCAACCAACTCACTCGTACAATACAATCGGCAAGCCTTTATTTCAAAGATGAGCGACAAGTGAAGCATAAGATTGACGTTCCTTGTTTTCAAGCTCCAAAAATAATGCAAACTTTGAAATGACCTGCAATATTTAAAAGAATCAAATTCAAGGTTGTAGTTCTTAGGTTTAGAAAGTAAAGCAGAAAACAAAAGGATGAAATTAAAAATAAAAAAACAATGTATATCACTCATAAGTTCGTTCTCTTTATAAAATATTCATTTTTTTACGGGAGCATAAAATCCTTAGCCCTTCTGTCTCACTTCATCTTATAAAGAACATCACCCTTTAGGGGGAAAAAGGAAACTCCAACAGAACAACAAATAGTAGGACAACTATGACGTGTACTAACACTAATCTGCACCATACCAGAGACCCGCAAATGCGTATAGTCTACAATTGGCCATAATAGACCCAAATGTGTGAGGAAACAACAAGAATGACTATCTGAAGCAGTTCGGAACAACAAGACCAAATCAACATAAAGAAAAGTCGCTCTATATCGGATAACGGCCCTGCACCAGAACTAACCTGAAACAACAAAATGAACCAGCAAAGCATCCCTGGAGGACCGAATTGATAAAGAAAACAAACAAAGTTTCGATATGCATCAAAATCCTTACTTTAATAATTGCAACAAAAGTAATATGGTTTGAATGATACATGCATATTAATACAAGCTTAAATCTACCTTTTTTAGAATCATATTTTAATCAAATTGGAGTGAACAAAATCTAAGATCTATCATACAAAATACAAAAGCTGCAAGTGTATATCTATCTATCTAAACATGTCTTACAGAGGAATTTTGATTAGAAGCTTGGTTGACACATAACCACCATGATTGCTAAGAGTCAATCATCACCACCTTGGGCTTATTTTTCTATATTGTTTCCTTCGGATACTGATTGATCCTTATTCAATATGTAGCAGAATATGTGCACATGAAATTACACTAGAACAATAACTCAACAAAATAAATCAATCAACTTAGCATAGATAATTTCCACAAAAACTACTAAATCCTAAACAAGACCATCATAATCAAAATCTTAAACAATCATGAATCACAAACACTAAATTAAAAACACTACAAAACCGAAGCAACTAGAGAAAAAATTAAGATTTGTGTGGCAAGACACCTTTAATAAGAGATACGGGAATGGAAATCACACCTTCGACATCGACAAGCCAATAAAGCCATGAAAAGAACGACTTTGAACATGTTGATATAGTTCTAACAATGGTCATGTAACTGCTACTCAGTGAGGTGTGGGGGTTCCGTGAATGAACCAGAGCGGCATAACGGAACTATAATTGATTTATCACATTGAACCGACTCCTATCATTTGATTTTTTTAGGGGTTTTATAGAAGATCTATTGATGGTTGGAATAATGTTTTCATATGGATGCATGTTCGCGATATTATGAGTCTATCAGAATAACTAACTGCAAGTGTACAATCTATCACATAGTTTTAAAAGATATCGATCCCACAGAGACCAATAGTCAAATCTATTGTTTCTAATTGTTACGATGTTTATCTAAGGCGAAAGAATTAGGAATGGGACAAGATGAAATAATAAACTTTAATAAATTCGGACAAGTAATACTAGAACGTGGTTCACATCAATTAACAATACTCTTGATTATTTCTAATAGGATTAACGTACGAGGCAATATTTTCTACCTTGAAAAGAATTCAATTATAAAGGAATTGTCGCTTCCACGTATTCAGAACAGGATTTTACTCCTTAATTTATACTGTCCATTATCATATATGACCGACGTTAATTACGTCAAAGTAGTACATCCTATTTTAAGGAATTAGATTCTTTACTTAGTTGAAAAATGATTTTGATTGGTAAGTTTAAATAAAAAGGGTCCCTAGCTTCCGCTCAGGGGACCGGGTCCTAACCCTATAGGCGCGCGCGTTCATAAATCGTTTAAAAACCACCTTCTAGAAATATTAAACCTCCTAAATAATCAATAAAATGCTTTTGTGGTATTCACTAACCAAAAATAACCAATTTTAATCTTTAGTGTCAGACGGCTTTCGATCTTACCTGAAGTTATCACTATCTTACGTTCATAGTAACAAATTAGATAAAGTTGGGATAAAATAGCGTTAAAACCAAAATAGGCCAAAATTGTAATCCCAAAGAAATAACTGACAGAGTACCGTCAAATGATGGTCTTCACATTCTAGTACAAACAAATTAGCTAGACATGATCACGGTAAGTAAAAAGGCATTTGGTTTAGATTTAAAATTAAACATAGCGACAGTTTTAAATAAATTGGTTTAAATGCAACGAAGGGGGTATAAAATGCGATAAATAAAGTGCGGGAAAATAAAGCAAAGATATTGAATAGACAAAGCAATTAAAGTGTAAATAAAGCTAAATAAAATAAGAATCTGCTCCAATCAAAGACTTGAATCTGATACAACGTGGGTAGATGGAAATAAACTTCGATGGAATATAAATGTGGGAAGATAAATAACTTCAAAATAAAAGTGCTCCAAGCTTGATATACAAACAAAATGCGATAACCCTTTGATGTTAGGAGTTAAAGCTCTAATGATACTGAATTTATGGCTTATGTTGGTACTAAGCTTGGATCCCTTGGAAAGATAAATAAATAACTATTTATAATGATCCAAAACCCTAAAATGTCAAGTGAAACCTTCTCAAATCATGGGAGGAAATATAGGGAAATATGGGAAGAGTGGAAGACCAAACAATGCCCTTTTCCAACTGCAGTGCAAACACAAAGGATGGCGAACGCCACCCCCTGCATGGCGAACTCCATCTCCTGCATGGAGAACACATTCTTCGTAACATGGGTGTGACTACCTTCCGACCATTGAAACGTGGGACACGTCATTCTCCTGGTGGCTACCTCAATGGCGAAAGCCATGTAGGTAGCCTTGAGTGCAAATTTCTATTTTTTTAATTGTATAACATCCGAATTGTTTCCTTTCTTCGTATATGGTCCCAATATGGTTAAATACCTAAAATATAGACGAAGTACCCACATAATACTGGAAATATAGATAAAACTATAACAAAACATGTACAAAACGAGTCAAAATAATGGTATAATTTGGTGTTATCAAACTCTCCCACACTTGAACTTTTGCTTATCCTCAAGCTAATAAGCATATGAAGAAGACATTGGTGATCTTTTGATTATTCTAGGCTAAAGACTCTAATTCGCTCAAGGCCATATTGATAGGTACTAACCCGAAAACTAAGAGTATCATGGCAACACATTCCGCAATTGCGGTCATAAGTCTCCTTCCTATACAAACCAATTCACATCATGTCATTATGCCTAGGTATAACTTATTCATCCCATTTTTTGTCCATTTTTCATTCAGGCGTAATCATATTAAGCATGTTATCTGTTTACACATGACAGCTGAACCTGTTAGTGACCCTGATCCATATTATGCAAAAAATTCTTGTGGAGCTGCTGGACCCTGATCCATGATGACTTCGGCTCCGGTGACGTGTACCCTGGGAGATCTAGAGTCGTTGGACTCATGCTGAGAGTGAGGCATTGGACTCCTGTAGACTCTGAAGGTTCCCTATTATGGACGATTGGTTTGCATGCACAAGAGCAAAGTCGCGTGCATGCGGAGCTTGTAGACGCATTTGTTGTGCGACCATGGTGACTTGGGCCTCTGCCATTGATCTGAGGGTACGGTCGGTTTGGTGTTGTGATTCTCGCATTAACTCCATCATATCCTGTTGTTGTTCATACATGGCATAAAACAAGTCGTCACACTCTTCCTCACGTGCCATATGATCCTGGTACACATCATTGATGTAAGTAAAACCGGAAGAGGTACTTGGAAAAGGGTTAGCATAACCAGGTGCAGTGTTTGTAGGTGGTCGAGGGGCATCATGAACGGGAGACATGTGTCTCCTCTCATATTCATCATTGGTTCCATCATCCTCAGCATTGACATTATGAGGAATGTCCATCAGCATCGGGTCGGTATAAGATGGGGCCTGCAAATCAAAAGTTCAGTTAGCCCTTTGACGTACATCAATACGGACGGGCCATGACAAAACAATACTTCTAATACCATGATTTCTGATCATGAGATGGTATCCTGCTTCCTTACCTTACAGAGCCTCGTATGTCTCATAAGAGTAAGGTCCAAAGTATGAGGCGTTAAGGATTCTAGCGAAGCTAGCTCAACATCTAGCCTTATAGCATGGGCGATAGAGGTAATTAATCCTCCAAAAGAAATGGTCCCCTTATTCTTCACAACAGCACACATGTGGGCTATCATGAAAGGGACCGAAATCATTTGTCGTTGAGTCAGAGCTGTCTGCAGGTAGAGAAATTCTTTGGCATTCAATTTGTTAGAATTCTCTCAGCCAAATTTGTTAGGAATTTAAAATTTCTCCTTTAATGATCCTTACGAATGGGCATGATCAGTGATAGAATCATTACCTCTTGTGGCGATTGTAACCTTTGATGTAGATCTACGGAGCAATCACGAATGTTGAACAATGACAACGCCTCTACTCAATCCACACGAACGGATTCCTTCAATCTCAGTGCTAGCTGCTACGAATGAAGGCTTTGAGTGAGAGAGAGAGAGAGAGAGAGAGAGAGAGAGAGAGAGAGAAATGAAATTTTATCTGCACAAATGCTTCTACATAAGGGTTCTATTTATAGAACCACTTGTGTGGGCTGCAAGCTAAAAAGCCCACTCAAGTGTATGTGGCCCATATCTTATAATATGCCAAAATCACTTAAGCGCGTGGTACCTTACCATATTTCATATTCTGTTTAAGTACACTGTACCTTACGATATTCTACAATTCACTTAAGGACACCGTACATTACGGTATTCCTTAGTTATTCTCTCTCTCATTAATTCGTCCTTTTTGTGTGTGACCCTGTAGGTTTTTCGCGACATTGGTAATTATATTAAATCACGTATTTAACATAATAAACAGTTAGCGGTATCTAGCAACACATCACTGCTACCCAAGACACGAAAATGTCATGTGATCCAACAAATCCTTCTGTGATAGTATTTATGTGTACAATTACCCTTTTGCCCTTATGTCTATATTGAACACAAGGCATAGACCGTGTCATCCTTGTCCAGTTCAATATTGGGCCCATAAACATTTATCCTGTTACGCAGGATGGGAAATTCCATCTAGGTCACTCATGTCCCTTAGCATGCTTCGTGGAGTACCCATCAACTGTCTTTATGGTCATCCAATTACGGACAACGTTTGATCAACAATAAGACACTCGACTTTACATCTAGGGTCCATAGTGGTTTCATGTCGAAGGGTGGTATACACCATTATCACCATGAGAATAACTTATGACACTTTGCATAACATTCTATATAGTATTCTCATAACGGGTCAGTCCAGTATAAATATTACTCTTAATATTCATACCTATGTTTAAGACTTGATAACTCCTTATCCATGATCCATAAGATGTGATCATCAGTCTATATACATAATAGTCTTAATGCTTTAATGTTATCCCACTTCACAATAAAGCTCGACTATGGATACTTTAAGAAAAGTGTCCTTATGTTTAATGTGATCTC
The DNA here is from genome assembly GCF_024323335.1 of Lathyrus oleraceus. Lineage (NCBI taxonomy): Eukaryota > Viridiplantae > Streptophyta > Magnoliopsida > Fabales > Fabaceae > Lathyrus > Lathyrus oleraceus. Next base: position 35,826,986 of record NC_066583.1, on the reverse strand, counting down.
ATGATTAAGTCACACTTGATACATTAAACGAACTATCTATTCTAGGGACTTTATTAGACAAACATAATAAATAAAAAGCCTTTTATTATTAATAAATAATTTGATACAAGTACCAAAAGTATTGGCCTCTAGGGCTTACACCAACAATCTCCCACTAGCACTAGAGCCAATCAGGCATACCCCTAATACCCATAGATCTAGTATGGCCATCATGCTTCTGTTGCGCAAGAGGCTTTGCCAGTGGGTCAGTAATATTGTCAAGTGTAGGTACTCTGCATATTTTCACATCTCCTCTATCTATTATCTCTCGAATGAGGTGATAACGCCTAAGTATATGTTTTGATCGTTGGTGAGATCTAGGCTCCTTAGCTTGTGTGATAGCACCATTGTTATCACGATAGAGACCAATGGGATCCACAATGCTAGGAACTATGTGTAGCACCTCAAATTTGCACCTATCATTGTACAAACATTTTCATATTAGGTCATAGCATATCATGGTCCATTGCATAGCATTGCATTGCCCCTTTTGCCTCAAGTGCAAGCCAATTAAAAAATTAGGTCAAACTGATCAGGAAATCAGTCAACCAAGCAAGCAAGCACAATTCTCAAGGAGCCAAGGCCCTAGGGTTTGTCCAAAAAGTTCACATGACTAGAGGGTTCATTTGAAGTGTTCAAGTCAAGGGTTGAAGGCTCAGAGGTCATCAGCTTATGCACAGACAGTCAAAAACCCTAGAAAGTCAAAGAAAGTCAACAGTCAGTCAAAGCAGTGGATGGTGGCCATTCTTGTGGAATTTGGGCACCATGATCAAAAATCAAGAGTTCATACAACTTGGGACATCATTTGAAGTCAAGTTCTCAAGGAATTAGGGTTTGGAATTCATCAGAAGATGCCCAGTCAGGCAGAAACCCTAAAAGTCAACTGTTGGTCAACTGTCCATTTAATCAGTGATTTGATGAATAGAAATGGTTTGAGAGAGCTTATTCATGTCCCAATAGGCCTCATGTATCATGTCAAACACCATCATGGAAGAATTTGAAGCCAAATCAGAAATTTCCAAAAATGGAAACTGGACCTGTAACTGAAACTTACCAAAAATGGAAAGTCTTGATCCTCAAACTTACATCATGATACAAGCTTCAAATGAATTTTTGCCCAACATGAAAGTTGAAGATCTTGTTCTCCCATTTCCAAAAAGTCCAAGAACTCTCAATTCCCATGTGTGGTTGGCAAGTTATGATCGAATCGATTTCAGAAAATCTTGAACTTCAAAAGGCCATATCTCTCAAACCATTTGGCCAATTTTGGTGGGGTTTTTTCCTACAAGTCACATTTGATCCCCTCTTTCCAAAAATATAAATTTCATGAGCCAAAACTTCACCAATCAAAATGGCATTTTTTTACTTTTCTCATTTAAATGCAATTTTGACCAAGGGTTGACTTTTTGATATAAACATTTTTCTACCATTTGGCCAATTGGAATAGCTCAGAAATATCATTTAAGATTTGTTTGCAAGCTCAAATTATGCAGTACTTGCACCCATCATGGCCATGCTTAGTTGCTTGAATTGGAAGAAAAGTACGAATTCAACCATGCTATTCCATGCTTCCACCATACCTTGCTTTGTACTTCTCTAAGACAGAACTTTAGAAGCACATTTGCTGTCATTATGAACACATTTTGCAGCCTAAAAAAAAACAACAGAAGGCCATGCCCTAGCTGCTTGAAATGTGGAGAGCAAGTACATGTTTTCATTGAATCCATCCTACAACCATGCCTAGAACCACAAGGCAGCAGAATTGTCCATGATTTTCTGTCATGAGAAGTCAGTAATAGCAGGCAAAACCAACAGAAATTCATTCATACAAAAAATCACTTTTGGCCATTTTGCAAAGAGGCTGTCAAAACTCAAAACCAAAGGCAACATCCAACAGCAGAGGTATGGCATTTTTCTGTCAAGATAACACAGCTGGCAGCCAACATCCAACAGCAAGAAAACTTGGTTAATTCACTCATGCTAAACAAAAACCTCTCACTCTTGGCCATTTTCCAAAACAGTCAACAAAAGCTCACAAAAGACTTAAGCCTTGCAATGTATTTTCATCATCCATACATCATTTCCTGCCACATGAAATCAATGGCAGCCATCTAACACAACAGAAAACCTTTGGCTCTATTTCTCTCAAAAAAACACACTTTGCAAGAAATCAGTCCAAACCTCCAAAAGAACAAAAGCCTGGCTTGGTTTGATACAGTCAAAACTGCATTTTCTGTCATTGAAAAAAAAACCTCAGTGACAGCCACCATGTCAAAGACCAACCATTGCTCATTCATTCACTAAAAAAATTTCATCTCTTGCACTTTTCAAGAACCAGTCAACAAACTCCCAAAGGAGCTAAACCTTGTCTTGCCTAGACATCACTCAAACAACATCTTGAGTTCATTCCAACCACATTTTCCCACCTGTAAACTCCTTTTCCCTCACTGTTTTCAAATGAAGCACAGTCATGGCAGAGTGTGTTTAAGGTCCCTTCAAGCTATTGCAAGCCAAAGTCTCTCCACCATGCACCTTGAGGAAGTGTATTGAGCAACTGTTTCAAGCATTGGACATCAAAAAGCATCTGTACCACTACTGTTCTTCCAAATTGGTAAATTCTCGAGCTCCATTATTCTTCAAATTGCTACATGTTTTAGATAGGTCTTTTGTTGCTGAGCTTGGAAGTGATTTTAGTTTTGAAATTGGTTTGGTATTTTGCAAGTTATGTTGAGTTAAAGTTTCACATCCAAACATGTTTTGCTCAAGATCTTCTTGCTTAGCTTGATTTAATGAAAATAGGGTTTGGAATGTTGTTGTATGTTGTTTGATGATCACAATGGTGTAATCAATTGACATTTCTGGAGAAAATTGAAAATCACGATTTGGGAGGGATGCCACTGTTCATGAAACCCTAGCCTTTGAATTTCCCAGATTTTTCCCCCATTTTCACGTGCATGCATGGCCTTAAACTCAACAACCAATCAAAACATTTCATTGTTATGGCCAAAACGACTGTGTTTAGATAAGTGACCCAGGGAATTACAAAAATGCCATTCTTTCAATATTAATTCAATTAATTTCTTCATTTTATTTCACTTTGATATCCAATCTTCCAAAAATCATTGTGCATCCATTTTTGATCCAAAAACCATGGGATTTTTTGTGTTGCCTTCCTCATGATCCCTAGTTTTTTATCATTATTTTTCCAGATTTTTTTGGTTGAGTAATTTTTAAATGGCCTTAGGGTTTGTGACATGTGACCAATTTTTGTACACTTTGCCAAATCAATTGTGAAATGATGAGAGTGTATCCAATGGCTCCCAAATTTTTTGTGCTCAAACTAGACACATTCATGGTGATTTTGGTGTAGAGTTTGTGAATTTATCATTTGTGGTTTGAGAGTTATGATTTTTTGAATTAGGATGTGACAATTTGTGTCACACCATTGATGTCCAACTTCATGATTTTCATTACCATGCTTCTTGACCTCCAATTGATCCAATATTTTGCATGACCCTACTCTTGTATGTCTAGTTTACATGTGAATTTTCTTGGAATTATTTGTGGCATTTCCTAATTGTTTGAGATTTTCTCCCCTGCCTAGTCAATTGTTGACTTTGTGTGACACATGTTCCCATTTCATTTGTGAAATTCTCATACTTTATTAGATGGACATGAAATTTTACATGAGATAACTAGACATCCTCATATTTGCCATGGTTTTAGTCCCATTCATTTATCATACACCATCTCTGATTTATGATTTCTCTAAGTTGATGCATGTTTGGTTGACTTCTATAAGCATGTTCAAAATTGCTTTGAATTTCTGATTTTCATTGACTGCCTTCCACTTGTCCAAATGAGATGAAAATTGACATGCTTACCATGCTATGTGTTAGGATTGATCATGATTTATTTGGTGATTTTTAGAAATGTTTGAGTTGACTTTTGAGTTAAGTCTTGCTGTTGACTTCTATGAGCTTCTAAATGCCATGTTTTGACCTAATTTGTTCATGAAATGATGATAGTGATTGATATGGATGTGAACCCAATTGGTTGTGTTTCTTGATTGTTTGAACATGATTTTGGATGCTTGCCCTTTGCTGTTTTGACTTTTTCATTCTCTTTTGACCCTAGGCTTGCCCTAGTGGTCCTGTTACTCACCTTTGAGTTCATGTTTTCAGGTTGACCATCAAATGGCCATTGAGACCAATTCTTTTGATTGAGCTTGCTTAAATATCATTGTCTAACTTGTTTGTTTTGTAGGTGGCTTGGCTCACATGCCTTAAGCCTTGTGCCTCGCACATTCATCTACCTCCTGATTAACTGTTAACGTCTGTTCTCTTTTGCTTTGTTTGAAGTTGCATACTAACATCTGCTTGACTGTTTCAGGTACTTTAGTTGCTTAGTTCCTTGTGAACTTTTTGCTTTGCTTTGCTTGTATAAGCAATTTGCATTGAGGTATGATTTCTCAACTCCATGTAGTCTGGAAGACCTGGCCTGTTACTTGGCCAGGCAACTGTCTGAAGTCCTCCTTAAGAGGCAATGTTTGTGGATGTTTAATTTTGTCCTTGCATAGAGTCAAAGACCTCCTAAGTGAAGAGGCAATTGGTGGAAGGTAGGGATATGCAATCTATCCCCCACTATTCAGTGTGTCATCTGCTTTGCTCACACCACTGTGTTGATGCATTGCAGATACAAACCCAAGATCTTGTACAATTGTACAGTTGAGTCAGTTATAAATGTGTAGAAGGGTTCCCACTTTCTGAACCCACACATTCTTGTCTTAAGCTCTCCCAGGCCAGGGATAAGAGCTGTGAAGTCTTATCTTCACTCACCTTTCATCTGCTTCACCTTAGCCCCTCAATGGCAAGGTTAAGAGCACACTCACCCCATTCCAGAGGTTTGTTTGTTGAGGTTGATATGACCCCTCGACTAAAACCTAACCCTTGTTTGAGCCACTTGTGTGCATATAGTGTGTGCTACCTGTGCTATCTGTGCTTGTAGGATTGTTTGACTTGCTTCCTGTGCAAGTTAGGATTGTTTGACTTGCTTCCTGTGCAAGTTAAGATTGTTTGACTTGCTTCCTGTGCAAGTTAGGTCTAGTTTAGACTTGCTTCCTGTGCAAGTAGGTTTTGCTTGGCTTGCTTCCTGTGCAAGTTAAGTGTGTGTGTGGCTTGCTTCCTGTGCAAGTCATGCTTAGGATAGGCTGGCTCCCTGTGCCAGTTAGCTAGAAACCTTAACTTAGGGATGATTTTGCATGATAACATCTAGGCTCGAGTCGTAGTCTCCCTAGTTGTGTCTCCCTCTGTTATCTGGTTAGGCTAGTCCTTTATCCCTCCGTAGGGGAACTACATCGCCCTGATCTTCATACCAGATGAAGTATGTAGGCAGGAGATTGAGCTGATCTCTCCGGGCGCCCCTTTTTCTTTTTGTGTGAGTTGTTTGACAGTTGCTAGGCTCGAGTGCCTGACTCCTTAGCAATTTGTTGTCTGTTTGTTTGAGTGTGTGCTTGACAGTTATAGGCTCGAGTCCCCGACTCCCTATTAACTTGTTGTGTTGTTGTGTGCTTGGAAGCCGATGTAAGTCCATCGAGTGGCATTTGGGTTCCAGTGTGCGTGTGTTTTGGTTTGGATGCTGATGTAAGTCCAGTGATTGGCATTCAGGCTCCACGTTTGCCTCCTTGTGTGTGTTTTGGTTCGGATGCTGATGTAAGTCCAGTGATTGGCAGTCGGGCTCCACGTTTGCCTTTGCCTGTGTTTGTTTGTGTGCGTGTCAGTCGAGCTACGAATGCTCTGATTCTTCTCTCGTCCGAGAAGATACGTATGCATAGGATGCGACATCCTAGCGAGCATGTGTCGTTTCCCCAGTCCGAACTACTTCGACTCTGATGTCTATGCCTGATAGACTAAGTAGGCCCAGGATGCGACATCCTGCCGAGTCAGTTTCAGTCAGTTTCTTTTGTCTCTTTCAGCCAGTGTGTGTATGAGTGTGAGCAGTGTTATAGCAACCATATTCCTTCCTTTTGTGCGTGGATCCCGTAGAGTACTACGGATGCGTAGGGGTGCTAATACCTTCCCTTCGCATAACCGACTCCCGAACCCATTCTCTTTGGTCGCGAGACCATGTTCTTTCCAGGTTTACTCTGAGCGTTTCCTTTCCCTCTTTTGGGATAAATAACGCACGGTGGCGGCTCTGTTGTTCTTCTTTTCCCGCCGGTTTTTCGCGCGATGCGACACTATGCCAAGTTCACTAATGAACTTTTTGATCCAAACAGCTTCATTTGTTGCACTTGAGGCAGCAATATACTCGGCCTCGGTTGTAGAATCAACAACTGTATCTTGCTTTGAACTTTTCCAGCTCACAGTGCCACCATTTAAGCAAAACACATAACCAGATTACGATCTAAAGTCATCCTTATCTGTCTGGAAGCTAGCATCAGTGTATCCAATTACAACCAACTCTTCCTGACCTCCATATATCAAGAATGAGTCCTTAGTCCTTCTCAAATACTTAAGGATATTCTTGACAGCTACCCAATGAGCATCACAAGGATCAGATTGGTACCTACTCGTTGCACTTAAAGCATACGAGACATCTGGTCGAGTACATAAGATGACATACATGATAGATCCTATTGCAGATGCATATGGAATCTTATTCATGTGATCCCTTTCTTCCTTAGTTAAAGGGAATTGTGTTTTTGATAAACACATGCCATGTTGCATAGGTATGAATCCTTTCTTGGAATCATGCATATTAAAGTGTCTCGGCACTTTGTCTATGTACGTACTTTGACTTAGGCCAAGCAGTTTTTGTGATCTATCTCTATAGATTCTGATTCCTAATATATAGGTTGTTTCACCTAGGTCTTTCATAGAAAAGCATTTCCCCAACCAAGACTTTACTTGTTGTAGGGTAGGGACACCGTTTCCAATGAGTAATATGTCATCTACATATAATACCAGAAAAACGATCATGCTCCCACTAACCTTCTTATAGACACAAGGCTCATCTTCGTTCTTGATGAATCCATATTGTTTTACTGTTTCATCAAAACGAAGATTCCAGCTTCTGGAAGCTTGCTTCAATCCATAGATTGATCTTTGTAACTTACATATCTTTTGGGCTTCTTCTGGTATGTCAAATCCTTCAGGCTGTGTCATTTACACATCCTCAAGAAGATTTCCATTAAGGAAAGCAGTTTTGACATCCATCTGCCATATTTCATAATCATGATATGCAGCGATAGCAAGTAAAATTTGAACAGATTTAAGCATTGCAACTGGTGAAAAGGTTTCATCATAGTCAACCCCATGAATTTGTTTACATCCTTTTGCAACCAGTCTTGCCTTATAGGTATGTACCTTACCATCCATGTCAGTCTTCTTTTTGAAGACCCACTTGCATCCTATAAGGTTAACTCCTACACGAGGCTCTACCAAGGTCCAAACTTGGTTTGTGTACATGGAATCCATTTCAGATTTCATGGCTTCTAGCCACTTCTCAGACTCGGGACCAGTTATGGCCTCTTGGTAGGTCACAGGCTCATCTTGATCCATGAGTAATACATCACCTTGATCAGTTATGAGATATCCATATCTCTCAAGTATAGAGAAGTTGACCTGTGCTGGTCCGTCTTCCCTGAGCGAGTCTCTCTTAGCGCTCTCTAGGTTAGGATTTTGGTTACTGTTTGCTGTTGTATTTATTGTATTCATTGTATATATGTGCACTTACTGTTTGCATTTATTATGTGCATTAATGTTTGCATTCATATTCATCATTTGTTGCTGTCTGGCTGGTTATTTGTTTTCTCTGTGTGGGGGGGGGAGTCAGTTGAGGTAAAAGGCCCAATACCCAGGCTATGAGTGAAATCTAGGAAACCTAGGAATAGAGTGATTCATGGGAAGCGGGTGGTATGGCGCCACTTAGCGGAACATTGATATCACGAGCAGTTCAGACCCTGGTGGGATATTATCGGTGCATACATCGGGTGTGCACAGGATGATATTCTGCGAAAGGTTATTTATGCTGCGTTTCTCTCGACTTTACCCTGGCCTAGACTACACCCGTGAGTGGGGGGGATTGATCATTTTAACAGGTACAGTTGGTGACTCTCGGTACAGATGGTGACTGTGAATTATGGACATTTATTTCTGGGACGCCGGAGTTCTGTTCGTGGTTTATCAGCGGGTTCCGTTTACTTCGGATCCCCGGGTTGAGTTTGAAAGTACCTGTTCAGAGGAGCTGGCTGTCATCCGTTCAATGGATGTTCCTGTGATGATAGTGATGTAATCTCCAGTTTCGTTTATTTCGGAACTCCCCAAGTCGGATTTATGGTGACTTGGTTCCTCAGATTGGTTTCAGATGCCAGTTGATCAGATTGACTTTGGGTTTCAGATGAATTGTGACTCCGAGTTCAAGCCAAAGCTTTGACCCTGTGCCTTGAGACGCACAGCTTGACCAGTCATGTTGCATCATTTGCATCATAGCATGTTTATTTTCCAAAAAATAGTAATGCATGAAAATGAAAAAAAAAGTTAACTCGCACACGCATATCCTTTATCAGGATCATTCATATTAAAATAGCATCCGCATCATGCATATCATGCACATATCATCCTTGCATTGCAGACATGTTTGGGGACGTGACTTCTCACTTTGGGTTTTGACTGAGACAGGATTGTTGATCACCGTCCGCACCGCGACCAGACTCAATCATCAAAGAAGTATGGATCAGGTTCAGACTGAGTTGGCTGAGATGAGGGCGAACATGGCCCAGTTCATGACAATGATGCAAGGAGTTGTTCAGGGGCAAGAGGAGCTGCGTGCCTTAGCCCAGAGACTGGAAGCCGTGATTCCACCAGTCCACCGTGCTTCACCAGTGAGTGTACCCGTTCATAAGAATGCTGCTGTCACTATTCTCGTCAATGATTATGCCGTGGGTGATGAATTGAGGGGGATCAGAATCAGTGAACGGCCTCTTGCCGCAGAGACTATTAGTGTCAGAGCAACCCGCGCTCCGGTTCGCCATCCTGGCTCTTCAAGTTCCTCGAGTACTAAGAAGCCATCCTCTGGGGCACCCAGAAGGGGAGAGGGTGAGACAAATGTCGTGCACCGTAGGAGGAGTGTGAACAGAGGACAGTATCGTCAGGCTGCTGCTGTGACTATTCCAGCAATTCAACAACAGCAGGGAAGACCAACTCAGCAATATCAGCATCAACAACGTCGTCCTCAGCAGCAGGCTTCCCAACAAGCCAGTACGAGTAATGAGAGGAAGAAGATCATTTTTGATCCAATCCCCATGTCCTACGCCGAGCTGTATCCCTTGTTGATAGAGCGGAACTTGATTACTCCCAGAGACCCGCCGCCCATACCCGTCAACCCTCGGTGGTGGTATAGGCCTGAACAGCATTGTGTGTATCATTCGGGTGCTCCTGGTCATGATGTGGATAGTTGCTTTCAGTTGAAGATAAAGGTTCAAGACCTTGTCAGATCAGGAATTCTGAGCTTTGAGGACTTGGGTCCCCGTGATAATCAAGCTTGAAGATAGCGAGTCCTGGGCTGGCGCCGACTTTTTCTTCAGAAGGGTTGTTCAGAAAACAGAAGCTGCTGATGCAAAGGATACTGACAGTTGTCATCCTCGGTGGGATCTATCACAATTGGGTCACTGTGGGCTTTCCTACAGTTGTTCATAAGTCAGAGTAACAATCACTTTGTTTAAAAACCCTTCTCCCATGCCAAAAAGGAGAAGTGATGGCATTGTTGGCAGCATTTTGTGCAATGATATTTTCATTCAAATAAATTCATGTTAAACATTTGTTTTTCCATTTGTTTTTCCTTTGTGCTTTTTGCATGAAATTGGTGATCACAAAAAACCCTAAAAACAAGAATAAAAGCAATCTTTTCATCTGCATAACGATTGTCTTGTTTGTTTTTCAAAAAGCTTTGCATCTCTAAATCTTTATGCAGGTCGTTTCTCAAACCCATTGAACATAATGATCAGACGTCATCTCCCGATTTTGAATTCCCTGTATTCGAGGCAGAAGAAGATGATGTTGAAGGGATTCCTGACGAGATTTCCCGACTTCTTGAGCAAGAAAAGAAGATCACTCAGCTGCATCTCGAGAATCAGCAGGACAGCCAACTGGGGCATCAAAAAAAAAAAAAAAAAAAAAAGAAAGAAAAGAAAAAAGAAGAGAAAAAGAAAGAGAGGGTGCAAAATCAACAGAAATCCAAATCAAAAGAAAGAAAGAAACAAAAAATAGCACCCTCAAAGTCCCAAGTTGGCTGATGCTGAATTCGATCGAAAGGAGGAGATCAACTGCCATGTGTCATGGACAGTCATATCAGCAGAGAGTGAAAAAGCATTCGATAAGAAGGTCAAGTCTCGTGTGTTCCGAGAAGGCGACTCATGCTCAAGAAAGTCCTGTCTTTCGTGCCCGATTCCAGGGGCAAGTGAACCCCCAAGCTATGAATGTCCATATGTTGTCAAAAGAGCCTCTTCAGGCAGTGTTCTGACACTTACTACAATGGATGAAGAAGTTCACTCGTCCTGTGAATCCTGGTGCAGTCAAGAAATACTTCGCCTAAACAAAAAGAAAAAAAATCAAACAGCTCGCTAAGTTGAACACCCCAAAGGGCGACTTAGGCAAAAAGGAGCGTCTCGGTGGATTGAAAACCCGAAAGGGCGATCCAGGCAAAAGTTAGAGACATTGAAAAAAAAAAAAGAGAATTTGCATCCCGCTAGATTGAACACCTCACACTGGGGCAATCTAGGCAAAAATTAGGGATTTGGCAAGTAACTGCACCTTGACAAGACTGTGCTCTATATATGTCATCCGTCAGGAATTCTCGATTCGTCGTCGACTGAAGCTCTGAATACATCGAAAATTCAGAATGGTAGAGGAAAGGTCATTATGTTCAATGTAGCCCTCTCCAATATATATCACCGATTTCAAACTTGTACAGATCCATGGAGTCTCGCCCTTTGCAGACTACCATTCCATCACATCAATTTGAGCTTTTATCCAATTATTTGCATTCTTATTTGTTTCAACTCAACAAATGTTTTGCATGTTTTTAATTGATAAAGTATCATTGTTTTCAAAGTAAACAAATTTTTCAAAAAAAAATTGTTCTTAAACAAAGTGAACGTTCACAATGATGGAAGGATACTTAGGAGACCCACAGTGCTCTCCCGGGGGTGGTATGATTACCAACAGGTAAGACAATTGTTCGTATCTCGAGCATGACTGTATCTTTGTCCTGCAGAACCTCGTATGGTCTCTCCTCAGTGAAGTTGCCCGATGCAGTGTTGTTTGAAGTTGTTCATCTTCATGTTCCCGGCAGTACAGATTCTTCCTCCAAATCCCTGTTAGCTCTATTGTGGGGCATCCCCAGTAGAGCGCTGTTTGAGCCCTATCGTGGGGCATCCCCAGCAAGTTTGCTGTTTCGGACATTATTGTGGGGCAGCTCCCCTAGCAGAGTGTTTACCGAAGACTTCAACTTTCGCCTCTCCAGCAGAGCAGTCTTCATCTCTCCCCAGCATGGGTGCTTTTCTTGGAAGATTCAGTATTTTGCAAATTGACATCCCAGTACTCCGTCATGTCCCTCAGATAGATTCCCCAACGGAGTTATCGGCATGAAAAGCTTTCTCAATACCTATCTATCTTCATCAGAGATCTGATTGCTTCTTGGTATCTCTAGCACAAGTTGGTGTGGCGCATCCGCTTGTATGTTGAACTCTTCTCTCCGGTTGTGACCGACGATCCCTCCGGAAGCCTCGGGTGGCCTTTCTCCCCTGCAGGATGTTGATTGTTCCCTATTGTCCCAGCCTCCAGTGGATTTTCTTGGCTCTCTGGTGACTTTGGTTTTCTCTCCGGATGGTTGATTCCCGGACCTGCGTGTTAAGCATGTCTGTTTGTCAACATTCATCATGCATTTTAGGTATAAAGCATACATGCATAATCATAGCATTCAGGTACTCATGTTGCAGCTGTTGCCGTGTATCTGTTGATGATTGCCTCCTGCTATTTGGTAATACAAATCTCCCCAGTAGATTTTCCTAGCAGAGTCGGGTGTGTCTGATCTCTCCATGTAGAGCCAACCCCTTAAGCAGAAAGTGTCAATCTTTTCCTGCCATTTCCCCACTAAGATACATCCTCGTGGATGACGGTTGCTTCCATTCCCTTCCTAATGGGATGGGTTTTCCCTATTGAGTTCTTTCCTCATTAGGATGAGTCTTGATTCAGTCTGCCTTTTTGGATCGATCCTAAATTGGCTTCTTGTTGACTATCTCTTGTGCTGCCCTGGGGCATAAATGAATAGTCGCTCACTAACCGGCACTCATTCATCTTATCCTCAGCGGAGTTTGTTGGCTTCTACCCACTACCCGGTAGTTGTAAGTCCTATCTTTGTGGTTTTCTACCTACTAGCTGGTAGTTGTAAAATCCCACTTTCATCCCCCTAGTGGAGTTTATCAGTAGACTGTTTGTGTGTCCCCCAACAATTGGGTTTGTGATGCTGTTATCTCCAGTATGGCCGTGAGTATTTATCCCCAGCAGGTTTGTGGGAATTCATCTCCAGTATGATATGACGTGTTATCGTCCTCAACAGAGTTATTACTCTCACCACTATGGTTGTTCTCTCCACTAGGATCGTTCTCCTCAGCAGAATGGTGTGGTTTTTCCTCAGCAAGATCCCCGAGTGGAGCGGGTCTCATGAAATACATCTCCAGCAGTGATTCTCCTACATATGGATTGGTTGGGTCGTCCCTAATGGAGTAGCATTTATTTCTCCAGCAGATTTCATCCTACCAGTGGATTGGACGGGTTTCTGTAGTAGACTGATATCGGCATCCCCAGCTGAGTTGATTCTACCTATGGATCGCGTGGGTTATCCCTAGCGGAGTAACAGACATTCTCCGAAGCAGGGTTTATCCTATCTGAAGATTGGTTAAGTCTTCCTCCCAGTGAAGTCGCTTTACCATTCCCCAAGCAGAGTTCCCCGCAGAATATTTCCCCAAGAGGAGTCTCCCCACAGAGTCAGAGTATCTGATCATTTCGGCTCCCTAGCCAGGGTTCATTTGCATTTTGCATGTAGTGATCATTGCATCTTCAAAAATCGCGTAGCATTTCCATTCCTAAATGGAGCATTACGCCATAGAAAAATTCAAACATATGCATTCATGTGTTCGAAACCCCATTAGACCGTATTCCCTGCAGAGACGGATTTTTGCTCAACCTGTACAACGCATTTGCTACAGTTGCTCCAGTCAACAATTGGTGTTGATAATCCCCCACAGAGGTTTATTTCCTCACCTGTTGGTGACAGAAAGTTTGTTTCTCCCCAATGAGACCCCCTGCAAGTGTTCAGCCTAGCCCTGTCATCTTGAGAATGTCAGTATACCCTGTCAGCACCCGTGTGTGTTGTTTCTTTGGTGTCGGTAAACACCATCTTTCGGTGATTTCCAGTCATGCGTAAGTGTCTGGTCTTCTTTGGTGTCGGTAAACACCATCTTTCGGTGATTTCCAGTCATGCGTAAGTGTCTGGTCTTCTTTGGTGTCGGTAAACACCATCTTTCGGTGATTTCCAGTCATGCGTAAGTGTCTGGTCTTCTTTGGCGTCGGTAAACACCATCTTTCGGTGATTCCCAGTCATGCGTAAGTGTCTGGTCTTCTTTGATGTCTGTAAACATCATCTTTCGATGTTCGTAACGTCGTCCCTCCCCTAGTGAAGATTCCTCCTCTCCGTTGGTGTCGATAAACGTCGAGTTTTTCCCGATCATCCGTTGATGATTTGGTTGTGTTCACTCTCCCCAGTAGAGTTTCCTCCTCTCCGTTGGTGTCGATAAACGTCGAGTTTTTCCTAGTCATCCGATGATGTCTAGTTGTACCCCTCTCCATGCAGAGTTACCTCTCCGTTGGTTTCGATAAACGCCGAGTTTTTCCCGATCATCCGTTGATGATTTGGTTGTGTCCTTCTTCCCTAGTGAAGTATTCTCCTTCTCCGTTGGTGTCGATAAACGTTGAGTCTCCCTTTCGTCCTATGACGTCTGGTTGAGTTTTCTCCTTCTCCGTTGGTGTCGATAAACGTTGAGTCTCCCTTTCGTCCTATGACGTCTGGTTGAGTTTTCTCCTTCTCCGTTGGTGTCGATAAACGTTGAGTCTCCCTTTCGTCCTATGACGTCTGGTTGAGTTTTCTCCTTCTCCGTTGGTGTCGATAAACGTTGAGTCTCCCTTTCGTCCTATGACGTCTGGTTGAGTTTTCTCCTTCTCCGTTGGTGTCGATAAACGTTGAGTCTCCCTTTCGTCCTATGACGTCTGGTTGAGTTTTCTCCTTCTCTGTTGGTGTCGATAAACGTTGAGTCTCCCTTTCGTCCTATGACGTCTGGTTGAGTTTTCTCCTTCTCCGTTGGTGTCGATAAACGTTGAGTCTCCCTTTCGTCCTATGACGTCTGGTTGAAGTATTCTCTTTCTCCGTTGGTGTCGATAAACGTTGAGTCTCCCTTTCGTCCTATGACGTCTGGTTGAGTTTTCTCCTTCTCCGTTGGTGTCGATAAACGTTGAGTCTCCCTTTCGTCCTATGACGTCTGGTTGAGTTTTCTCCTTCTCCGTTGGTGTCGATAAACGTTGAGTCTCCCTTTCGTCCTATGACGTCTGGTTGAGTTTTCTCCTTCTCCGTTGGTGTCGATAAACGTTGAGTCTCCCTTTCGTCCTATGACGTCTGGCTGAGTTTTCCTCCTCTCCGTTGGTGTCGATAAACGTCGAGTTTTTCCTATTCGTCCTATGGCGTCTAGTTATACCTGTCCCCACGTGGATTTACCTCTCTGTTGGTCTTGGTAAACGTCGAGTTTTTCCTATTCGTCCTATGGCGTCTAGTTGTACCTCTCCCCAGTAGAGTTTCCTCCTCTCCGTTGGTGTCGATAAACGTCGAGTTTTTCCTATTCGTCCTATGGCGTCTAGTTGTACCTGTCCCCACGTGGATTTACCTCTCCGTTGGTCTTGGTAAACGTCGAGTTTTTCCTATTCGTCCTATGACGTCTAGTTGTACCTGTCCCCACGTGGATTTACCTCTCCGTTGGTCTTGGTAAACGTTGAGTTTTTCCCATTACGTCCGCTGACGTATGGTTGTATATCTCTTTCCATTCATCCAATGATGACTGGTTACCTCTCCGTTGGTCTTGGTAAACGTTGAGTTTTTCCCATTTCGTCCGTTGGCGTATGGTTGTATCCCTTCCAGTCATTCATTAATGTCTGGTTACCTCTCCGTTGGTTTCGATAAGCGTCGAGTTTTTCCTAGTTGTCCGTTGGCATCTAGTTGTGATTTCTTTTCCCATTCATCGTCGTTGCGATGTCTGGATGTGGCCGTACCCTTTGAAAACAAAAACCAAAATATATACCCAGTAATAAAAATATCAAATCCCAGTGGACGTTTCTATTGGTGGATCCCTGTATTGTGCAAATTCTACGGTTCTTGGTATTCAATCCCTGTTTACCCTGAAAGTCTGACAGTCGTTGCTCTCATCCATTCGGGTTCCCAGCTGATTGAATAGGGGCAGCTGTAGCACCTCAAATTTGCACCTATCATTGTACAAACATTTTCATATTAGGTCATAGCATATCATGGTCCATTGCATAGCATTGCATTGCCCCTTTTGCCTCAAGTGCAAGCCAATTAAAAAATTAGGTCAAACTGATCAGGAAATCAGTCAACCAAGCAAGCAAGCACAATTCTCAAGGAGCCAAGGCCCTAGGGTTTGTCCAAAAAGTTCACATGACTAGAGGTTTCATTTGAAGTGTTCAAGTCAAGGGTTGAAGGCTCAGAGGTCATCAGCTTATGCACAGACAGTCAAAAACCCTAGAAAGTCAAAGAAAGTCAACAGTCAGTCAAAGCAGTGGATGGTGGCCATTCTTGTGGAATTTGGGCACCATGATCAAAAATCAAGAGTTCATACAACTTGGGACATCATTTGAAGTCAAGTTCTCAAGGAATTAGGGTTTGGAATTCATCAGAAGATGCCCAGTCAGGCAGAAACCCTAAAAGTCAACTGTTGGTCAACTGTCCATTTAATCAGTGATTTGATGAATAGAAATGGTTTGAGAGAGCTTATTCATGTCCCAATAGGCCTCATGTATCATGTCAAACACCATCATGGAAGAATTTGAAGCCAAATCAGAAATTTCCAAAAATGGAAACTGGACCTGTAACTGAAACTTACCAAAAATGGAAAGTCTTGATCCTCAAACTTACATCATGATACAAGATTCAAATGAATTTTTGCCCAACATGAAAGTTGAAGATCTTGTTCTCCCATTTCCAAAAAGTCCAAGAACTCTCAATTCCCATGTGTGGTTGGCAAGTTATGATCGAATCGATTTCAGAAAATCTTGAACTTCAAAAGGCCATATCTCTCAAACCATTTGGCCAATTTTGGTGGGGTTTTTTCCTACAAGTCACATTTGATCCCCTCTTTCCAAAAATATAAATTTCATGAGCCAAAACTTCACCAATCAAAATGGCATTTTTTGACTTTTCTCATTTAAATGCAAGTTTGACCAAGGGTTGACTTTTTGATATAAACATTTTTCTACCATTTGGCCAATTGGAATAGCTCAGAAATATCATTTAAGATTTGTTTGCAAGCTCAAATTATGCAGTACTTGCACCCATCATGGCCATGCTTAGTTGCTTGAATTGGAAGAAAAGTACGAATTCAACCATGCTACTCCATGCTTCCACCATACCTTGCTTTGTACTTCTCTAAGACAGAACTTTAGAAGCACATTTGCTGTCATTATGAACACATTTTGCAGCCTAAAAAAAACAACAGAAGGCCATGCCCTAGCTGCTTGAAATGTGGAGAGCAAGTACATGTTTTCATTGAATCCATCCTACAACCATGCCTAGAACCACAAGGCAGCAGAATTGTCCATGATTTTCTGTCATGAGAAGTCAGTAATAGCAGGCAAAACCAACAGAAATTCATTCATACAAAAAATCACTTTTGGCCATTTTGCAAAGAGGCTGTCAAAACTCAAAACCAAAGGCAACATCCAACAGCAGAGGTATGGCATTTTTCTGTCAAGATAACACAGCTGGCAGCCAACATCCAACAGCAAGAAAACTTGGTTAATTCACTCATGCTAAACAAAAACCTCTCACTCTTGGCCATTTTCCAAAACAGTCAACAAAAGCTCACAAAAGACTTAAGCCTTGCAATGTATTTTCATCATCCATACATCATTTCCTGCCACATGAAATCAATGGCAGCCATCTAACACAACAGAAAACCTTTGGCTCTATTTCTCTCAAAAAAACACACTTTGCAAGAAATCAGTCCAAACCTCCAAAAGAACAAAAGCCTGGCTTGGTTTGATACAGTCAAAACTGCATTTTCTGTCATTGAAAAAAAAACCTCAGTGACAGCCACCATGTCAAAGACCAACCATTGCTCATTCATTCACTAAAAAAATTTCATCTCTTGCACTTTTCAAGAACCAGTCAACAAACTCCCAAAGGAGCTAAACCTTGCCTTGCCTAGACATCACTCAAACAACATCTTGAGTTCATTCCAACCACATTTTCCCACCTCTAAACTCCTTTTCCCTCACTGTTTTCAAATGAAGCACAGTCATGGCAGAGTGTGTTTAAGGTCCCTTCAAGCTATTGCAAGCCAAAGTCTCTCCACCATGCACCTTGAGGAAGTGTATTGAGCAACTGTTTCAAGCATTGGACATCAAAAAGCATCTGTACCACTACTGTTCTTCCAAATTGGTAAATTCTCGAGCTCCATTATTCTTCAAATTGCTACATGTTTTAGATAGGTCTTTTGTTGCTGAGCTTGGAAGTGATTTTAGTTTTGAAATTGGTTTGGTATTTTGCAAGTTATGTTGAGTTAAAGTTTCACATCCAAACATGTTTTGCTCAAGATCTTCTTGCTTAGCTTGATTTAATGAAAATAGGGTTTGGAATGTTGTTGTATGTTGTTTGATGATCACAATGGTGTAATCAATTGACATTTCTGGAGAAAATTGAAAATCACGATTTGGGAGGGATGCCACTGTTCATGAAACCCTAGCCTTTGAATTTCCCAGATTTTTCCCCCATTTTCACGTGCATGCATGGCCTTAAACTCAACAACCAATCAAAACATTTCATTGTTATGGCCAAAACGACTGTGTTTAGATAAGTGACCCAGGGAATTACAAAAATGCCATTCTTTCAATATTAATTCAATTAATTTCTTCATTTTATTTCACTTTGATATCCAATCTTCCAAAAATCATTGTGCATCCATTTTTGATCCAAAAACCATGGGATTTTTGTGTTGCCTTCCTCATGATCCCTAGTTTTTTATCATTATTTTTCCAGATTTTTTTGGTTGAGTAATTTTTAAATGGCCTTAGGGTTTGTGACATGTGACCAATTTTTGTACACTTTGCCAAATCAATTGTGAAATGATGAGAGTGTATCCAATGGCTCCCAAATTTTTTGTGCTCAAACTAGACACATTCATGGTGATTTTGGTGTAGAGTTTGTGAATTTATCATTTGTGGTTTGAGAGTTATGATTTTTTGAATTAGGATGTGACAATTTGTGTCACACCATTGATGTCCAACTTCATGATTTTCATTACCATGCTTCTTGACCTCCAATTGATCCAATATTTTGCATGACCCTACTCTTGTATGTCTAGTTTACATGTGAATTTTCTTGGAATTATTTGTGGCATTTCCTAATTGTTTGAGATTTTCTCCCCTGCCTAGTCAATTGTTGACTTTGTGTGACACATGTTCCCATTTCATTTGTGAAATTCTCATACTTTATTAGATGGACATGAAATTTTACATGAGATAACTAGACATCCTCATATTTGCCATGGTTTTAGTCCCATTCATTTATCATACACCATCTCTGATTTATGATTTCTCTAAGTTGATGCATGTTTGGTTGACTTCTATAAGCATGTTCAAAATTGCTTTGACTTTCTGATTTTCATTGACTGCCTTCCACTTGTCCAAATGAGATGAAAATTGACATGCTTACCATGCTATGTGTTAGGATTGATCATGATTTATTTGGTGATTTTTAGAAATGTTTGAGTTGACTTTTGAGTTAAGTCTTGCTGTTGACTTCTATGAGCTTCTAAATGCCATGTTTTGACCTAATTTGTTCATGAAATGATGATAGTGATTGATATGGATGTGAACCCAATTGGTTGTGTTTCTTGATTGTTTGAACATGATTTTGGATGCTTGCCCTTTGCTGTTTTGACTTTTTCATTCTCTTTTGACCCTAGGCTTGCCCTAGTGGTCCTGTTACTCACCTTTGAGTTCATGTTTTCAGGTTGACCATCAAATGACCATTGAGACCAATTCTTTTGATTGAGCTTGCTTAAATATCATTGTCTAACTTGTTTGTTTTGTAGGTGGCTTGGCTCACATGCCTTAAGCCTTGTGCCTCGCACATTCATCTACCTCCTGATTAACTGTTAACGTCTGTTCTCTTTTGCTTTGTTTGAAGTTGCATACTAACATCTGCTTGACTGTTTCAGGTACTTTAGTTGCTTAGTTCCTTGTGAACTTTTTGCTTTGCTTTGCTTGTATAAGCAATTTGCATTGAGGTATGATTTCTCAACTCCATGTAGTCTGGAAGACCTGGCCTGTTACTTGGCCAGGCAACTGTCTGAAGTCCTCCTTAAGAGGCAATGTTTGTGGATGTTTAATTTTGTCCTTGCATAGAGTCAAAGACCTCCTAAGTGAAGAGGCAATTGGTGGAAGGTAGGGATATGCAATCTATCCCCCACTATTCAGTGTGTCATCTGCTTTGCTCACACCACTGTGTTGATGCATTGCAGATACAAACCCAAGATCTTGTACAATTGTACAGTTGAGTCAGTTATAAATGTGTAGAAGGGTTCCCACTTTCTGAACCCACACATTCTTGTCTTAAGCTCTCCCAGGCCAGGGATAAGAGCTGTGAAGTCTTATCTTCACTCACCTTTCATCTGCTTCACCTTAGCCCCTCAATGGCAAGGTTAAGAGCACACTCACCCCATTCCAGAGGTTTGTTTGTTGAGGTTGATATGACCCCTCGACTAAAACCTAACCCTTGTTTGAGCCACTTGTGTGCATATAGTGTGTGCTACCTGTGCTATCTGTGCTTGTAGGATTGTTTGACTTGCTTCCTGTGCAAGTTAGGATTGTTTGACTTGCTTCCTGTGCAAGTTAAGATTGTTTGACTTGCTTCCTGTGCAAGTTAGGTCTAGTTTAGACTTGCTTCCTGTGCAAGTAGGTTTTGCTTGGCTTGCTTCCTGTGCAAGTTAAGTGTGTGTGTGGCTTGCTTCCTGTGCAAGTCATGCTTAGGATAGGCTGGCTCCCTGTGCCAGTTAGCTAGAAACCTTAACTTAGGGATGATTTTGCATGATAACATCTAGGCTCGAGTCGTAGTCTCCCTAGTTGTGTCTCCCTCTGTTATCTGGTTAGGCTAGTCCTTTATCCCTCCGTAGGGGAACTACATCGCCCTGATCTTCATACCAGATGAAGTATGTAGGCAGGAGATTGAGCTGATCTCTCCGGGCGCCCCTTTTTCTTTTTGTGTGAGTTGTTTGACAGTTGCTAGGCTCGAGTGCCTGACTCCTTAGCAATTTGTTGTCTGTTTGTTTGAGTGTGTGCTTGACAGTTATAGGCTCGAGTCCCCGACTCCCTATTAACTTGTTGTGTTGTTGTGTGCTTGGAAGCCGATGTAAGTCCATCGAGTGGCATTTGGGTTCCAGTGTGCGTGTGTTTTGGTTTGGATGCTGATGTAAGTCCAGTGATTGGCATTCAGGCTCCACGTTTGCCTCCTTGTGTGTGTTTTGGTTCGGATGCTGATGTAAGTCCAGTGATTGGCAGTCGGGCTCCACGTTTGCCTTTGCCTGTGTTTTGTTTGTGTGCGTGTCAGTCGAGCTACGAATGCTCTGATTCTTCTCTCGTCCGAGAAGATACGTATGCATAGGATGCGACATCCTAGCGAGCATGTGTCGTTTCCCCAGTCCGAACTACTTCGACTCTGATGTCTATGCCTGATAGACTAAGTAGGCCCAGGATGCGACATCCTGCCGAGTCAGTTTCAGTCAGTTTCTTTTGTCTCTTTCAGCCAGTGTGTGTATGAGTGTGAGCAGTGTTATAGCAACCATATTCCTTCCTTTTGTGCATGGATCCCGTAGAGTACTACGGATGCGTAGGGGTGCTAATACCTTCCCTTCGCATAACCGACTCCCGAACCCATTCTCTTTGGTCGCGAGACCATGTTCTTTCCAGGTTTACTCTGAGCGTTTCCTTTCCCTCTTTTGGGATAAATAACGCACGGTGGCGGCTCTGTTGTTCTTCTTTTCCCGCCGGTTTTTCGCGCGATGCGACACTATGCCAAGTTCACTAATGAACTTTTTGATCCAAACAGCTTCATTTGTTGCACTTGAGGCAGCAATATACTCGGCCTCGGTTGTAGAATCAACAACTGTATCTTGCTTTGAACTTTTCCAGCTCACAGTGCCACCATTTAAGCAAAACACATAACCAGATTACGATCTAAAGTCATCCTTATCTGTCTGGAAGCTAGCATCAGTGTATCCAATTACAACCAACTCTTCCTGACCTCCATATATCAAGAATGAGTCCTTAGTCCTTCTCAAATACTTAAGGATATTCTTGACAGCTACCCAATGAGCATCACAAGGATCAGATTGGTACCTACTCGTTGCACTTAAAGCATACGAGACATCTGGTCGAGTACATAAGATGACATACATGATAGATCCTATTGCAGATGCATATGGAATCTTATTCATGTGATCCCTTTCTTCCTTAGTTAAAGGGAATTGTGTTTTTGATAAACACATGCCATGTTGCATAGGTATGAATCCTTTCTTGGAATCATGCATATTAAAGTGTCTCGGCACTTTGTCTATGTACGTACTTTGACTTAGGCCAAGCAGTTTTTGTGATCTATCTCTATAGATTCTGATTCCTAATATATAGGTTGTTTCACCTAGGTCTTTCATAGAAAAGCATTTCCCCAACCAAGACTTTACTTGTTGTAGGGTAGGGACACCGTTTCCAATGAGTAATATGTCATCTACATATAATACCAGAAAAACGATCATGCTCCCACTAACCTTCTTATAGACACAAGGCTCATCTTCGTTCTTGATGAATCCATATTGTTTTACTGTTTCATCAAAACGAAGATTCCAGCTTCTGGAAGCTTGCTTCAATCCATAGATTGATCTTTGTAACTTACATATCTTTTGGGCTTCTTCTGGTATGTCAAATCCTTCAGGCTGTGTCATTTACACATCCTCAAGAAGATTTCCATTAAGGAAAGCAGTTTTGACATCCATCTGCCATATTTCATAATCATGATATGCAGCGATAGCAAGTAAAATTTGAACAAATTTAAGCATTGCAACTGGTGAAAAGGTTTCATCATAGTCAACCCCATGAATTTGTTTACATCCTTTTGCAACCAGTCTTGCCTTATAGGTATGTACCTTACCATCCATGTCAGTCTTCTTTTTGAAG